>NW_028270140.1:160181449-160481449 GCF_037043375.1 Chiloscyllium plagiosum | reverse complement strand
TCTGTGTGTGATGTCAGTGTGTTTCAGTGTGGATGTGTGTGTTTGATGTCTGTGTGTTATAGTGTGGGTCTGTGTGTGTGATGTCAGTCTGGGTCTGTATGTGTGATGTCAGTGTGTTTCAGTGTGGGTTTGTGTGTGTGATGTCTGTGTGTTATAGTGTGGGTCTGTGTGTGTGATGTCAGTGTGGGTCTGTGTGTGTGATGTCAGTGTGTTTCAGTGTGTGTGTGTGTGTGTGATGTCAGTGTATTTCAGTGTGGCTGTGTGTGTGTGATGTCTGTGTGTTATAGTGTGGGTCTGTGTGTGTGATGTCAGTGTGGGTCTGTGTGTGTGATGTCAGTGTGTTTCAGTGTGTTTGTGTGTGTGTGATGTCAGTGTGTTTCAGTGTGGATGCGTGTGTGTGATGTCAGTGTGTTGCAGTGTGGGTCTGTGTGTGTGATGTCAGTGTATTTGAATGTGTAGATGTGTGTGTGTGTCAGTGTGGGTCTGTGTGTGTGATGTCTGAGTGTTTCAGTGTGGGTCTGTTTGTGTGATGTCAGTGTGTTTCAGTGTAGGTCTGTGTGTGTGATGTCTGGTGTGGGTCAGTGTGGATGTGTGTGTGATGTCAGTGTGTTTCAGTATGGGGTCTATGTGTGAGATGTCTGTTTCAGTGTGGGTCTGTGTGTGATGTCAGTGTGTTTCAGTGTGGGTCTGTGTGTGTGATGTCTGTGTGTTTCAATGTGAGTCTGTGTGTGTAATGTCTGTGTGTTACAGTGTGGGTCTATGTGTGTGTGATGGCTGTGTGTTTCAGTGTGGGTCTGTGTGTGTAATGTCTGTGTGTTTCAGTGTGGGTCTGTTGTGTGATGTCTGTGTGTTACAGTGTGGGTCTGTGTGTGTGATGTCTGGTGTGTTTCAGTGTGGGTCTGTGTGTGTGATGTCAGTGTATTTCAGTGTGGGTCTGTGTGTGTGATGTCTGTTTCAGTGTGGGTCTGTGTGTGATGTCAGTGTGTTTCAGAGTGGGTCTGTGTGTGTGATGTCAGTGTGTTTCAGTGTGGGTCTGTGTGTGTGATGTCAGTGTGTTTCAGTGTCGGCCTGTGTGTGTGATGTCTGGTGTGTTTCAGTGTGGGTCTGTGTGTGTGATGTCAGTGTATTTCAATGTGGATGTGTGTGTGATGTCAGTGTGTTTCAGTGTGGGTCTGTGTGTGTGATGTCTGGTGTGTTTCAGTGTGGGTCTGTGTGAGTGATGTCAGTGTATTTCAGTGTGGATGTGTGTGTGATGTCAGTGTGTTTCAGTGTGGGTCTGTGTGTGTGATGTCAGTGTGTTTCAGTGTGGGTCTGTGTGTTGAATGTCTGTGTGTTTCAGTGTGGGTCTGTGTCTGTGATGTCTGTGAGTTACAGTGTGGGTCTGGGTGTGTGATGTCAGTGTGCTTCAGTATGGCTCTATGTGTGTGGTATCAGTGTGTTTTAGTGTGCGCCTGTGTGTGTGATGTCTGTGTGTTTGACGTCAGTGTGGATGTGTGTGTGTGATGTCAGTGTGTTTCAGTGTGTGTGTGTGTGTGATGTCAGTGTATTTCAGTGTGGATGTGTGTGTGTGTGATGTCAGTGTGTTTCAGTGTGGGTCTGTGTGTGTGATGTCTGGTGTGGGTCAGTGTGGATGTGTGTGTGATGTCAGTGTGTTTCAGTATGGGGTCTGTGTGTGAGATGTCTGTTTCAGTGTGGATCTGTGTGTGTGATGTCAGTGTGTTTCAGTGTGGATGTGTGTGTGTGATATCTGTGTTACAGTGTGGGTCTGTGTGTGTGATGTCAGTGTGTTTCAGTGTGGGTCTGTGTGTGTGATGTCTGTGTGTTTCAGTGTGGGTCTGTGTGTGTGATGTCTGTGTGTTTCAGTGTGAGTCTGTGTGTCTGATGTCTCTGTGTTACAGTGTGGGTCTGTGTGTATAATGTCTGTGTGTTTCAGTGTGGGTCTGTGTTTGTGATGTCTGTGTGTTTCAGTGTGAGTCTGTGTGTCTGATGTCATTGTGTTTCACTGTGGGTCTGTGTGTGTAATGTCTGTGTGTTTCAGTATGGGTCTGTGTGTGTGAGGTCTGTGTGTTACAGTGTTGGTCTGTGTGTGTGATGTCTGGTGTGTTTCAGTGTGGGTCTGTGTGTGTGATGTCAGTGTATTTCAGTGTGGATCTGTGTGTGTGTCATGTCTGTGTGTTTCAGTGTGGGTCTGTGTGTGTGATGTCTGTGTGTTACAGTGTGGGTCTGTGTGTGTGATGTCAGTGTATTTCAGTGTGGATGTGTGTGTGTTGTCAGTGTGTTTCAGTGTGGGTCTGTGTGTAATGTCTGTGTGTTTCAGTGTGGGTCTGTGTGTGTGATGTATGTGTGTTACAGTGTGGGTCTGTGTGTGTGATGTCAGTGTGGGTCTGTGTGTGTGATGTCAGTGTGTTTCAGTGTGGGTCTGTGTGTGTGATGTCTGTGTGTTTCAGTGTGGGTCTGTGTGTGTGATGTCAGTGTGGGTCTGTGTGTGAGATGTCTGTGTGTTTCAGTGTGGGTCTGTGTGTGTGATGTCAGTGTATTTCAGTGTGGGTCTGTGTGTGTGATGTCAGTGTGTTTCAGTGTGGGTCTGTGTGTGTGATGTCTGTGTGTTTCAGTATGGGTCTATGTGTGTGATATCAGTGTTTTTTAGTGTGCGTCTGTGTGTGTGATGTCTGTGTGTTTGACGTCAGTGTGGATGTGTGTGTGTGATGTCATTGTGGTTCAGTGTGTGTGTGTGTGATGTCAGTGTATTTCAGTGTGGATGTGTGTGTGTGTGATGTCTGTGTGTTTCAGTGTGGGTCTGTGTGTGTGATATCTGTGTGTTTCAGTGTGCGTCTGTGTGTGTGATGTCAGTGTGTTTCAGTGTGGGTCTGTGTGTGTGATGTCTGGTGTGTTTCAGTGTGGGTCTGTGTGTGTGATGTCAGTGTGTTTCAGTGTGGGTCTGTGTGTGTAATGTCTGTGTGTTTCAGTGTGGGTCTGTGTGTGTGATGTCAGTGTGGGTCTGTGTGTGTGATGTCAGTGTGTTTCAGTGTGGGTCTGTGTGTGTGATGTCTGTGTGTTTCAGTGTGGGTCTGTGTGTGAGATGTCAGTGTGTTTCAGTGTGGGTCTGTGTGTGTGATGTCAGTGTATTTCAGTGTGGGTCTGTGTGTGTGATGTCAGTGTGTTTCAGTGTGTGTCTGTGTGTGTGATGTCAGTGTGTTTCAGTATGGGTCTATGTGTGTGATATCCGTGTCTTTTAATGTGCGCCTGTGTGTGTGATGTCTGTGTGTTTGACGTCAGTGTGGATGTGTGTGTGTGATGTCATTATGTTTCAGTGTGTGTGTGATGTCTGGTGTGGGTCAGTGTGGATGTGTGTGTGATGTCAGTGTGTTTCAGTATGGGGTCTGTGTGTGAGATGTCTGTTTCAGTGTGGGTGTTGTGTGATGTCAGTGTGTTTCAGTTTGGATGTGTGTGTGTGATGTCTGTGTTACAGTGTGGGTCTGTGTGTGTGATGTCAGTGTGTTTCAGTGTGGGTCTGTGTGTGTGATGTCAGTCTGGGTCTGTATGTGTGATGTCAGTGTGTTTCAGTGTGGGTTTGTGTGTGTGATGTCTGTGTGTTATAGTGTGGGTCTGTGTGTGTGATGTCAGTGTGTTTCAGTGTGTGTGTGTGTGTGTGATGTCAGTGTATTTCAGTGTGGCTGTGTGTGTGTGATGTCTGTGTGTTATAGTGTGGGTCTGTGTGTGTGATGTCAGTGTGGGTCTGTGTGTGTGATGTCAGTGTGTTTCAGTGTGTTTGTGTGTGTGTGATGTCAGTGTGTTTCAGTGTGGATGCGTGTGTGTGATGTCAGTGTGTTGCAGTGTGGGTCTGTGTGTGTGATGTCAGTGTATTTGAATGTGTAGATGTGTGTGTGTGTCAGTGTGGGTCTGTGTGTGTGATGTCTGAGTGTTTCAGTGTGGGTCTGTTTGTGTGATGTCAGTGTGTTTCAGTGTAGGTCTGTGTGTGTGATGTCTGGTGTGGGTCAGTGTGGATGTGTGTGTGATGTCAGTGTGTTTCAGTATGGGGTCTATGTGTGAGATGTCTGTTTCAGTGTGGGTCTGTGTGTGATGTCAGTGTGTTTCAGTGTGGATGTGTGTGTTTGATGTCTGTGTTACAGTGTGGGTCTGTGTGTGTGATGTCAGTGTGTTTCAGTGTGGGTCTGTGTGTGTGATGTCTGTGTGTTTCAATGTGAGTCTGTGTGTGTAATGTCTGTGTGTTACAGTGTGTGTGATGTCTGTGTGTTTCAGTGTGGGTCTGTGTGTGTAATGTCTGTGTGTTTCAGTGTGGGTCTGTTGTGTGATGTCTGTGTGTTACAGTGTGGGTCTGTGTGTGTGATGTCTGGTGTGTTTCAGTGTGGGTCTGTGTGTGTGATGTCAGTGTATTTCAGTGTGGGTCTGTGTGTGTGATGTCTGTTTCAGTGTGGGTCTGTGTGTGATGTCAGTGTGTTTCAGAGTGGGTCTGTGTGTGTGATGTCAGTGTGTTTCAGTGTGGGTCTCTGTGTGTGATGTCAGTGTATTTCAATGTGGATGTGTGTGTGATGTCAGTGTATTTCAGTGTGGGTCTGTGTGTGTGATGTCTGGTGTGTTTCAGTGTGGGTCTGTGTGAGTGATGTCAGTGTATTTCAGTGTGGATGTGTGTGTGATGTCAGTGTGTTTCAGTGTGGGTCTGTGTGTGTGATGTCAGTGTGTTTCAGTGTGGGTCTGTGTGTTGAATGTCTGTGTGTTTCAGTGTGGGTCTGTGTCTGTGATGTCTGTGAGTTACAGTGTGGGTCTGGGTGTGTGATGTCAGTGTGCTTCAGTATGGCTCTATGTGTGTGATATCAGTGTGTTTTAGTGTGCGCCTGTGTGTGTGATGTCTGTGTGTGTGATGTCAGTGTGGATGTGTGTGTGTGATGTCAGTGTGTTTCAGTGTGTGTGTGTGTGTGATGTCAGTGTATTTCAGTGTGGATGTGTGTGTGTGTGATGTCAGTGTGTTTCAGTGTGGGTCTGTGTGTGTGATGTCTGGTGTGGGTCAGTGTGGATGTGTGTGTGATGTCAGTGTGTTTCAGTATGGGGTCTGTGTGTGAGATGTCTGTTTCAGTGTGGATCTGTGTGTGTGATGTCAGTGTGTTTCAGTGTGGATGTGTGTGTGTGATATCTGTGTTACAGTGTGGGTCTGTGTGTGTGATGTCAGTGTGTTTCAGTGTGGGTCTGTGTGTGTGATGTCTGTGTGTTTCAGTGTGGGTCTGTGTGTGTGATGTCTGTGTGTTTCAGTGTGAGTCTGTGTGTCTGATGTCTGTGTGTTACAGTGTGGGTCTGTGTGTGTAATGTCTGTGTGTTTCAGTGTGGGTCTGTGTTTGTGATGTCTGTGTGTTTCAGTGTAAGTCTGTGTGTCTGATGTCAGTGTGTTTCAGTGTGGGTCTGTGTGTGTGATGTCTGGTGTGTTTCAGTGTGGGTCTGTGTGTGTGATGTCAGTGTATGTCAGTGTGGGTCTGTGTGTGTGATGTCTGTTTCAGTGTTGGTCTGTGTGTGATGTCAGTGTGTTTCAGTGTGGATGTGTGTGTTTGATGTCTGTGTTACAGTGTGGGTCTGTGTGTGTGATGTCTGTGTGTTTCAGTGTGGGTCTGTGTGTGAGATGTCAGTGTGTTTCAGTGTGGGTCTGTGTGTGTGATGTCAGTGTATTTCAGTGTGGGTCTGTGTGTGTGATGTCAGTGTGTTTCAGTGTGTGTCTGTGTGTGTGATGTCAGTGTGTTTCAGTATGGGTCTATGTGTGTGATATCCGTGTGTTTTAATGTGCGCCTGTGTGTGTGATGTCTGTGTGTTTGACGTCAGTGTGGATGTGTGTGTGTGATGTCATTGTGTTTCAGTGTGTGTGTGATGTCTGGTGTGGGTCAGTGTGGATGTGTGTGTGATGTCAGTGTGTTTCAGTATGGGGTCTGTGTGTGAGATGTCTGTTTCAGTGTGGGTGTTGTGTGATGTCAGTGTGTTTCAGTTTGGATGTGTGTGTGTGATGTCTGTGTTACAGTGTGGGTCTGTGTGTGTGATGTCAGTGTGTTTCAGTGTGGGTCTGTGTGTGTGATGTCAGTCTGGGTCTGTATGTGTGATGTCAGTGTGTTTCAGTGTGGGTTTGTGTGTGTGATGTCTGTGTGTTATAGTGTGGGTCTGTGTGTGTGATGTCAGTGTGGGTCTGTGTGTGTGATGTCAGTGTGTTTCAGTGTGTGTGTGTGTGTGTGTGATGTCAGTGTATTTCAGTGTGGCTGTGTGTGTGTGATGTCTGTGTGTTATAGTGTGGGTCTGTGTGTGTGATGTCAGTGTGGGTCTGTGTGTGTGATGTCAGTGTGTTTCAGTGTGTTTGTGTGTGTGTGATGTCAGTGTGTTTCAGTGTGGATGCGTGTGTGTGATGTCAGTGTGTTGCAGTGTGGGTCTGTGTGTGTGATGTCAGTGTATTTGAATGTGTAGATGTGTCTGTGTGTCAGTGTGGGTCTGTGTGTGTGATGTCTGAGTGTTTCAGTGTGGGTCTGTTTGTGTGATGTCAGTGTGTTTCAGTGTAGGTCTGTGTGTGTGATGTCTGGTGTGGGTCAGTGTGGATGTGTGTGTGATGTCAGTGTGTTTCAGTATGGGGTCTATGTGTGAGATGTCTGTTTCAGTGTGGGTCTGTGTGTGATGTCAGTGTGTTTCAGTGTGGATGTGTGTGTTTGATGTCTGTGTTACAGTGTGCGTCTGTGTGTGTGATGTCAGTGTGTTTCAGTGTGGGTCTGTGTGTGTGATGTCTGTGTGTTTCAATGTGAGTCTGTGTGTGTAATGTCTGTGTGTTACAGTGTGTGTGATGTCTGTGTGTTTCAGTGTGGGTCTGTGTGTGTAATGTCTGTGTGTTTCAGTGTGGGTCTGTTGTGTGATGTCTGTGTGTTACAGTGTGGGTCTGTGTGTGTGATGTCTGGTGTGTTTCAGTGTGGGTCTGTGTGTGTGATGTCAGTGTATTTCAGTGTGGGTCTGTGTGTGTGATGTCTGTTTCAGTGTGGGTCTGTGTGTGATGTCAGTGTGTTTCAGAGTGGGTCTGTGTGTGTGATGTCAGTGTGTTTCAGTGTGGGTCTCTGTGTGTGATGTCAGTGTATTTCAATGTGGATGTGTGTGTGATGTCAGTGTATTTCAGTGTGGGTCTGTGTGTGTGATGTCTGGTGTGTTTCAGTGTGGGTCTGTGTGAGTGATGTCAGTGTATTTCAGTGTGGATGTGTGTGTGATGTCAGTGTGTTTCAGTGTGGGTCTGTGTGTGTGATGTCAGTGTGTTTCAGTGTGGGTCTGTGTGTTGAATGTCTGTGTGTTTCAGTGTGGGTCTGTGTCTGTGATGTCTGTGAGTTACAGTGTGGGTCTGGGTGTGTGATGTCAGTGTGCTTCAGTATGGCTCTATGTGTGTGATATCAGTGTGTTTTAGTGTGCGCCTGTGTGTGTGATGTCTGTGTGTGTGATGTCAGTGTGGATGTGTGTGTGTGATGTCAGTGTGTTTCAGTGTGTGTGTGTGTGTGATGTCAGTGTATTTCAGTGTGGATGTGTGTGTGTGTGATGTCAGTGTGTTTCAGTGTGGGTCTGTGTGTGTGATGTCTGGTGTGGGTCAGTGTGGATGTGTGTGTGATGTCAGTGTGTTTCAGTATGGGGTCTGTGTGTGAGATGTCTGTTTCAGTGTGGATCTGTGTGTGTGATGTCAGTGTGTTTCAGTGTGGATGTGTGTGTGTGATATCTGTGTTACAGTGTGGGTCTGTGTGTGTGATGTCAGTGTGTTTCAGTGTGGGTCTGTGTGTGTGATGTCTGTGTGTTTCAGTGTGGGTCTGTGTGTGTGATGTCTGTGTGTTTCAGTGTGAGTCTGTGTGTCTGATGTCTGTGTGTTACAGTGTGGGTCTGTGTGTGTAATGTCTGTGTGTTTCAGTGTGGGTCTGTGTTTGTGATGTCTGTGTGTTTCAGTGTAAGTCTGTGTGTCTGATGTCAGTGTGTTTCAGTGTGGGTCTGTGTGTGTAATGTCTGTGTGTTTCAGTGTGGGTCTGTGTGTGTGATGTCAGTGTGGGTCTGTGTGTGTGATGTCAGTGTGTTTCAGTGTGGGTCTGTGTGTGTGATGTCTGTGTGTTTCAGTGTGGGTCTGTGTGTGAGATGTCAGTGTGTTTCAGTGTGGGTCTGTGTGTGTGATGTCAGTGTATTTCAGTGTGGGTCTGTGTGTGTGATGTCAGTGTGTTTCAGAGTGGGTCTGTGTGTGTGATGTCAGTGTGTTTCAGTATGGGTCTATGTGTGTGATATCCGTGTGTTTTAATGTGCGCCTGTGTGTGTGATGTCTGTGTGTTTGACGTCAGTGTGGATGTGTGTGTGTGATGTCATTGTGTTTCAGTGTGTGTGTGATGTCTGGTGTGGGTCAGTGTGGATGTGTTTGTGATGTCAGTGTGTTTCAGTATGGGGTCTGTGTGTGAGATGTCTGTTTCAGTGTGGGTGTGTGTGTGATGTCAGTGTGTTTCAGTTTGGATGTGTGTGTGTGATGTCTGTGTTACAGTGTGGGTCTGTGTGTGTGATGTCAGTGTGTTTCAGTGAGGGTCTGTGTGTGTGATGTCAGTCTGGGTCTGTATGTGTGATGTCAGTGTGTTTCAGTGTGGGTTTGTGTGTGTGATGTCTGTGTGTTATAGTGTGGGTCTGTGTGTGTGATGTCAGTGTGGGTCTGTGTGTGTGATGTCAGTGTGTTTCAGTGTGTGTGTGTGTGTGTGATGTCAGTGTATTTCAGTGTGGCTGTGTGTGTGTGATGTCTGTGTGTTATAGTGTGGGTCTGTGTGTGTGATGTCAGTGTGGGTCTGTGTGTGTGATGTCAGTGTGTTTCAGTGTGTTTGTGTGTGTGTGATGTCAGTGTGTTTCAGTGTGGATGCGTGTGTGTGATGTCAGTGTGTTGCAGTGTGGGTCTGTGTGTGTGATGTCAGTGTATTTGAATGTGTAGATGTGTGTGTGTGTCAGTGTGGGTCTGTGTGTGTGATGTCTGAGTGTTTCAGTGTGGGTCTGTTTGTGTGATGTCAGTGTGTTTCAGTGTAGGTCTGTGTGTGTGATGTCTGGTGTGGGTCAGTGTGGATGTGTGTGTGATGTCAGTGTGTTTCAGTATGGGGTCTATGTGTGAGATGTCTGTTTCAGTGTGGGTCTGTGTGTGATGTCAGTGTGTTTCAGTGTGGATGTGTGTGTTTGATGTCTGTGTTACAGTGTGCGTCTGTGTGTGTGATGTCAGTGTGTTTCAGTGTGGGTCTGTGTGTGTGATGTCTGTGTGTTTCAATGTGAGTCTGTGTGTGTAATGTCTGTGTGTTACAGTGTGGGTCTATGTGTGTGTGATGTCTGTGTGTTTCAGTGTGGGTCTGTGTGTGTAATGTCTGTGTGTTTCAGTGTGGGTCTGTTGTGTGATGTCTGTGTGTTACAGTGTGGGTCTGTGTGTGTGATGTCTGGTGTGTTTCAGTGTGGGTCTGTGTGTGTGATGTCAGTGTATTTCAGTGTGGGTCTGTGTGTGTGATGTCTGTTTCAGTGTTGGTCTGTGTGTGATGTCAGTGTGTTTCAGTGTGGATGTGTGTGTTTGATGTCTGTGTTACAGTGTGGGTCTGTGTGTGTGATGTCTGTGTGTTTCAGTGTGGGTCTGTGTGTGAGATGTCAGTGTGTTTCAGTGTGGGTCTGTGTGTGTGATGTCAGTGTATTTCAGTGTGGGTCTGTGTGTGTGATGTCAGTGTGTTTCAGTGTGTGTCTGTGTGTGTGATGTCAGTGTGTTTCAGTATGGGTCTATGTGTGTGATATCCGTGTGTTTTAATGTGCGCCTGTGTGTGTGATGTCTGTGTGTTTGACGTCAGTGTGGATGTGTGTGTGTGATGTCATTGTGTTTCAGTGTGTGTGTGATGTCTGGTGTGGGTCAGTGTGGATGTGTGTGTGATGTCAGTGTGTTTCAGTATGGGGTCTGTGTGTGAGATGTCTGTTTCAGTGTGGGTGTTGTGTGATGTCAGTGTGTTTCAGTTTGGATGTGTGTGTGTGATGTCTGTGTTACAGTGTGGGTCTGTGTGTGTGATGTCAGTGTGTTTCAGTGAGGGTCTGTGTGTGTGATGTCAGTCTGGGTCTGTATGTGTGATGTCAGTGTGTTTCAGTGTGGGTTTGTGTGTGTGATGTCTGTGTGTTATAGTGTGGGTCTGTGTGTGTGATGTCAGTGTGGGTCTGTGTGTGTGATGTCAGTGTGTTTCAGTGTGTGATGTCAGTGTATTTCAGTGTGGCTGTGTGTGTGTGATGTCTGTGTGTTATAGTGTGGGTCTGTGTGTGTGATGTCAGTGTGGGTCTGTGTGTGTGATGTCAGTGTGTTTCAGTGTGTTTGTGTGTGTGTGATGTCAGTGTGTTTCAGTGTGGATGCGTGTGTGTCTGTGTGTGTGATGTCAGTGTATTTGAATGTGTAGATGTGTGTGTGTGTCAGTGTGGGTCTGTGTGTGTGATGTCTGAGTGTTTCAGTGTGGGTCTGTTTGTGTGATGTCAGTGTGTTTCAGTGTAGGTCTGTGTGTGTGATGTCTGGTGTGGGTCAGTGTGGATGTGTGTGTGATGTCAGTGTGTTTCAGTATGGGGTCTATGTGTGAGATGTCTGTTTCAGTGTGGGTCTGTGTGTGATGTCAGTGTGTTTCAGTGTGGATGTGTGTGTTTGATGTCTGTGTGTTATAGTGTGGGTCTGTGTGTGTGATGTCAGTCTGGGTCTGTATGTGTGATGTCAGTGTGTTTCAGTGTGGGTTTGTGTGTGTGATGTCTGTGTGTTATAGTGTGGGTCTGTGTGTGTGATGTCAGTGTGGGTCTGTGTGTGTGATGTCAGTGTGTTTCAGTGTGTGTGTGTGTGTGTGATGTCAGTGTATTTCAGTGTGGCTGTGTGTGTGTGATGTCTGTGTGTTATAGTGTGGGTCTGTGTGTGTGATGTCAGTGTGGGTCTGTGTGTGTGATGTCAGTGTGTTTCAGTGTGTTTGTGTGTGTGTGATGTCAGTGTGTTTCAGTGTGGATGCGTGTGTGTGATGTCAGTGTGTTGCAGTGTGGGTCTGTGTGTGTGATGTCAGTGTATTTGAATGTGTAGATGTGTGTGTGTGTCAGTGTGGGTCTGTGTGTGTGATGTCTGAGTGTTTCAGTGTGGGTCTGTTTGTGTGATGTCAGTGTGTTTCAGTGTAGGTCTGTGTGTGTGATGTCTGGTGTGGGTCAGTGTGGATGTGTGTGTGATGTCAGTGTGTTTCAGTATGGGGTCTATGTGTGAGATGTCTGTTTCAGTGTGGGTCTGTGTGTGATGTCAGTGTGTTTCAGTGTGGATGTGTGTGTTTGATGTCTGTGTTACAGTGTGGGTCTGTGTGTGTGATGTCAGTGTGTTTCAGTGTGGGTCTGTGTGTGTGATGTCTGTGTGTTTCAATGTGAGTCTGTGTGTGTAATGTCTGTGTGTTACAGTGTGTGTGATGTCTGTGTGTTTCAGTGTGGGTCTGTGTGTGTAATGTCTGTGTGTTTCAGTATGGGTCTGTTGTGTGATGTCTGTGTGTTACAGTGTGGGTCTGTGTGTGTGATGTCTGGTGTGTTTCAGTGTGGGTCTGTGTGTGTGATGTCAGTGTATTTCAGTGTGGGTCTGTGTGTGTGATGTCTGTTTCAGTGTGGGTCTGTGTGTGATGTCAGTGTGTTTCAGTGTGGATGTGTGTGTTTGATGTCTGTGTTACAGTGTGGGTCTGTGTGTGTGATGTCAGTGTGTTTCAGTGTCGGCCTGTGTGTGTGATGTCTGGTGTGTTTCAGTGTGGGTCTGTGTGTGTGATGTCAGTGTATTTCAATGTGGATGTGTGTGTGATGTCAGTGTGTTTCAGTGTGGGTCTGTGTGTGTGATGTCTGGTGTGTTTCAGTGTGGGTCTGTGTGAGTGATGTCAGTGTATTTCAGTGTGGATGTGTGTGTGATGTCAGTGTGTTTCAGTGTGGGTCTGTGTGTGTGATGTCAGTGTGTTTCAGTATGGGGTCTATGTGTGAGATGTCTGTTTCAGTGTGGGTCTGTGTGTGATGTCAGTGTGTTTCAGTGTGGGTCTGTGTGTGTGATGTCTGTGTGTTTCAATGTGAGTCTGTGTGTGTAATGTCTGTGTGTTACAGTGTGGGTCTATGTGTGTGTGATGGCTGTGTGTTTCAGTGTGGGTCTGTGTGTGTAATGTCTGTGTGTTTCAGTGTGGGTCTGTTGTGTGATGTCTGTGTGTTACAGTGTGGGTCTGTGTGTGTGATGTCTGGTGTGTTTCAGTGTGGGTCTGTGTGTGTGATGTCAGTGTATTTCAGTGTGGGTCTGTGTGTGTGATGTCTGTTTCAGTGTGGGTCTGTGTGTGATGTCAGTGTGTTTCAGAGTGGGTCTGTGTGTGTGATGTCAGTGTGTTTCAGTGTGGGTCTGTGTGTGTGATGTCAGTGTGTTTCAGTGTCGGCCTGTGTGTGTGATGTCTGGTGTGTTTCAGTGTGGGTCTGTGTGTGTGATGTCAGTGTATTTCAGTGTGGATGTGTGTGTGATATCAGTGTGTTTTAGTGTGCGCCTGTGTGTGTGATGTCTGTGTGTGTGATGTCAGTGTGGATGTGTGTGTGTGATGTCAGTGTGTTTCAGTGTGTGTGTGTGTGTGATGTCAGTGTATTTCAGTGTGGATGTGTGTGTGATGTCAGTGTGTTTCAGTGTGGGTCTGTGTGTGTGATGTCAGTGTGTTTCAGTGTGGGTCTGTGTGTTGAATGTCTGTGTGTTTCAGTGTGGGTCTGTGTCTGTGATGTCTGTGAGTTACAGTGTGGGTCTGGGTGTGTGATGTCAGTGTGCTTCAGTATGGCTCTATGTGTGTGGTATCAGTGTGTTTTAGTGTGCGCCTGTGTGTGTGATGTCTGTGTGTTTGACGTCAGTGTGGATGTGTGTGTGTGATGTCAGTGTGTTTCAGTGTGTGTGTGTGTGTGTGATGTCAGTGTATTTCAGTGTGGATGTGTGTGTGTGTGATGTCAGTGTGTTTCAGTGTGGGTCTGTGTGTGTGATGTCTGGTGTGGGTCAGTGTGGATGTGTGTGTGATGTCAGTGTGTTTCAGTATGGGGTCTGTGTGTGAGATGTCTGTTTCAGTGTGGATCTGTGTGTGTGATGTCAGTGTGTTTCAGTGTGGATGTGTGTGTGTGATATCTGTGTTACAGTGTGGGTCTGTGTGTGTGATGTCAGTGTGTTTCAGTGTGGGTCTGTGTGTGTGATGTCTGTGTGTTTCAGTGTGGGTCTGTGTGTGTGATGTCTGTGTGTTTCAGTGTGAGTCTGTGTGTCTGATGTCTCTGTGTTACAGTGTGGGTCTGTGTGTATAATGTCTGTGTGTTTCAGTGTGGGTCTGTGTTTGTGATGTCTGTGTGTTTCAGTGTGAGTCTGTGTGTCTGATGTCATTGTGTTTCACTGTGGGTCTGTGTGTGTAATGTCTGTGTGTTTCAGTATGGGTCTGTGTGTGTGAGGTCTGTGTGTTACAGTGTTGGTCTGTGTGTGTGATGTCTGGTGTGTTTCAGTGTGGGTCTGTGTGTGTGATGTCAGTGTATTTCAGTGTGGATGTGTGTGTGTTGTCAGTGTGTTTCAGTGTGGGTCTGTGTGTAATGTCTGTGTGTTTCAGTGTGGGTCTGTGTGTGTGATGTATGTGTGTTACAGTGTGGGTCTGTGTGTGTGATGTCAGTGTGGGTCTGTGTGTGTGATGTCAGTGTGTTTCAGTGTGGGTCTGTGTGTGTGATGTCTGTGTGTTTCAGTGTGGGTCTGTGTGTGTGATGTCAGTGTGGGTCTGTGTGTGAGATGTCTGTGTGTTTCAGTGTGGGTCTGTGTGTGTGATGTCAGTGTATTTCAGTGTGGGTCTGTGTGTGTGATGTCAGTGTGTTTCAGTGTGGGTCTGTGTGTGTGATGTCTGTGTGTTTCAGTATGGGTCTATGTGTGTGATATCAGTGTTTTTTAGTGTGCGTCTGTGTGTGTGATGTCTGTGTGTTTGACGTCAGTGTGGATGTGTGTGTGTGATGTCATTGTGGTTCAGTGTGTGTGTGTGTGATGTCAGTGTATTTCAGTGTGGATGTGTGTGTGTGTGATGTCAGTGTGTTTCAGTGTGGGTCTGTGTGTGTGATATCTGTGTGTTTCAGTGTGCGTCTGTGTGTGTGATGTCAGTGTGTTTCAGTGTGGGTCTGTGTGTGTGATGTCTGGTGTGTTTCAGTGTGGGTCTGTGTGTGTGATGTCAGTGTGTTTCAGTGTGGGTCTGTGTGTGTAATGTCTGTGTGTTTCAGTGTGGGTCTGTGTGTGTGATGTCAGTGTGGGTCTGTGTGTGTGATGTCAGTGTGTTTCAGTGTGGGTCTGTGTGTGTGATGTCTGTGTGTTTCAGTGTGGGTCTGTGTGTGAGATGTCAGTGTGTTTCAGTGTGGGTCTGTGTGTGTGATGTCAGTGTATTTCAGTGTGGGTCTGTGTGTGTGATGTCAGTGTGTTTCAGTGTGTGTCTGTGTGTGTGATGTCAGTGTGTTTCAGTATGGGTCTATGTGTGTGATATCCGTGTGTTTTAATGTGTGCCTGTGTGTGTGATGTCTGTGTGTTTGACGTCAGTGTGGATGTGTGTGTGTGATGTCATTGTGTTTCAGTGTGTGTGTGATGTCTGGTGTGGGTCAGTGTGGATGTGTGTGTGATGTCAGTGTGTTTCAGTATGGGGTCTGTGTGTGAGATGTCTGTTTCAGTGTGGGTGTTGTGTGATGTCAGTGTGTTTCAGTTTGGATGTGTGTGTGTGATGTCTGTGTTACAGTGTGGGTCTGTGTGTGTGATGTCAGTGTGTTTCAGTGTGGGTCTGTGTGTGTGATGTCAGTCTGGGTCTGTATGTGTGATGTCAGTGTGTTTCAGTGTGGGTTTGTGTGTGTGATGTCTGTGTGTTATAGTGTGGGTCTGTGTGTGTGATGTCAGTGTGGGTCTGTGTGTGTGATGTCAGTGTGTTTCAGTGTGTGTGTGTGTGTGTGATGTCAGTGTATTTCAGTGTGGCTGTGTGTGTGTGATGTCTGTGTGTTATAGTGTGGGTCTGTGTGTGTGATGTCAGTGTGGGTCTGTGTGTGTGATGTCAGTGTGTTTCAGTGTGTTTGTGTGTGTGTGATGTCAGTGTGTTTCAGTGTGGATGCGTGTGTGTGATGTCAGTGTGTTGCAGTGTGGGTCTGTGTGTGTGATGTCAGTGTATTTGAATGTGTAGATGTGTGTGTGTGTCAGTGTGGGTCTGTGTGTGTGATGTCTGAGTGTTTCAGTGTGGGTCTGTTTGTGTGATGTCAGTGTGTTTCAGTGTAGGTCTGTGTGTGTGATGTCTGGTGTGGGTCAGTGTGGATGTGTGTGTGATGTCAGTGTGTTTCAGTATGGGGTCTATGTGTGAGATGTCTGTTTCAGTGTGGGTCTGTGTGTGATGTCAGTGTGTTTCAGTGTGGATGTGTGTGTTTGATGTCTGTGTTACAGTGTGGGTCTGTGTGTGTGATGTCAGTGTGTTTCAGTGTGGGTCTGTGTGTGTGATGTCTGTGTGTTTCAATGTGAGTCTGTGTGTGTAATGTCTGTGTGTTACAGTGTGTGTGATGTCTGTGTGTTTCAGTGTGGGTCTGTGTGTGTAATGTCTGTGTGTTTCAGTGTGGGTCTGTTGTGTGATGTCTGTGTGTTACAGTGTGGGTCTGTGTGTGTGATGTCTGGTGTGTTTCAGTGTGGGTCTGTGTGTGTGATGTCAGTGTATTTCAGTGTGGGTCTGTGTGTGTGATGTCTGTTTCAGTGTGGGTCTGTGTGTGATGTCAGTGTGTTTCAGAGTGGGTCTGTGTGTGTGATGTCAGTGTGTTTCAGTGTGGGTCTCTGTGTGTGATGTCAGTGTATTTCAATGTGGATGTGTGTGTGATGTCAGTGTATTTCAGTGTGGGTCTGTGTGTGTGATGTCTGGTGTGTTTCAGTGTGGGTCTGTGTGAGTGATGTCAGTGTATTTCAGTGTGGATGTGTGTGTGATGTCAGTGTGTTTCAGTGTGGGTCTGTGTGTGTGATGTCAGTGTGTTTCAGTGTGGGTCTGTGTGTTGAATGTCTGTGTGTTTCAGTGTGGGTCTGTGTCTGTGATGTCTGTGAGTTACAGTGTGGGTCTGGGTGTGTGATGTCAGTGTGCTTCAGTATGGCTCTATGTGTGTGATATCAGTGTGTTTTAGTGTGCGCCTGTGTGTGTGATGTCTGTGTGTGTGATGTCAGTGTGGATGTGTGTGTGTGATGTCAGTGTGTTTCAGTGTGTGTGTGTGTGTGATGTCAGTGTATTTCAGTGTGGATGTGTGTGTGTGATGTCAGTGTGTTTCAGTGTGGGTCTGTGTGTGTGATGTCTGGTGTGGGTCAGTGTGGATGTGTGTGTGATGTCAGTGTGTTTCAGTATGGGGTCTGTGTGTGAGATGTCTGTTTCAGTGTGGATCTGTGTGTGTGATGTCAGTGTGTTTCAGTGTGGATGTGTGTGTGTGATATCTGTGTTACAGTGTGGGTCTGTGTGTGTGATGTCAGTGTGTTTCAGTGTGGGTCTGTGTGTGTGATGTCTGTGTGTTTCAGTGTGGGTCTGTGTGTGTGATGTCTGTGTGTTTCAGTGTGAGTCTGTGTGTCTGATGTCTGTGTGTTACAGTGTGGGTCTGTGTGTGTAATGTCTGTGTGTTTCAGTGTGGGTCTGTGTTTGTGATGTCTGTGTGTTTCAGTGTAAGTCTGTGTGTCTGATGTCAGTGTGTTTCAGTGTGGGTCTGTGTGTGTAATGTCTGTGTGTTTCAGTGTGGGTCTGTGTGTGTGATGTCAGTGTGGGTCTGTGTGTGTGATGTCAGTGTGTTTCAGTGTGGGTCTGTGTGTGTGATGTCTGTGTGTTTCAGTGTGGGTCTGTGTGTGAGATGTCAGTGTGTTTCAGTGTGGGTCTGTGTGTGTGATGTCAGTGTATTTCAGTGTGGGTCTGTGTGTGTGATGTCAGTGTGTTTCAGAGTGGGTCTGTGTGTGTGATGTCAGTGTGTTTCAGTATGGGTCTATGTGTGTGATATCCGTGTGTTTTAATGTGCGCCTGTGTGTGTGATGTCTGTGTGTTTGACGTCAGTGTGGATGTGTGTGATGTCATTGTGTTTCAGTGTGTGTGTGATGTCTGGTGTGGGTCAGTGTGGATGTGTTTGTGATGTCAGTGTGTTTCAGTATGGGGTCTGTGTGTGAGATGTCTGTTTCAGTGTGGGTGTGTGTGTGATGTCAGTGTGTTTCAGTTTGGATGTGTGTGTGTGATGTCTGTGTTACAGTGTGGGTCTGTGTGTGTGATGTCAGTGTGTTTCAGTGAGGGTCTGTGTGTGTGATGTCAGTCTGGGTCTGTATGTGTGATGTCAGTGTGTTTCAGTGTGGGTTTGTGTGTGTGATGTCTGTGTGTTATAGTGTGGGTCTGTGTGTGTGATGTCAGTGTGGGTCTGTGTGTGTGATGTCAGTGTGTTTCAGTGTGTGTGTGTGTGTGATGTCAGTGTGTTATAGTGTGGGTCTGTGTGTGTGATGTCAGTGTGGGTCTGTGTGTGTGATGTCAGTGTGTTTCAGTGTGTTTGTGTGTGTGTGATGTCAGTGTGTTTCAGTGTGGATGCGTGTGTGTGATGTCAGTGTGTTGCAGTGTGGGTCTGTGTGTGTGATGTCAGTGTATTTGAATGTGTAGATGTGTGTGTGTGTCAGTGTGGGTCTGTGTGTGTGATGTCTGAGTGTTTCAGTGTGGGTCTGTTTGTGTGATGTCAGTGTGTTTCAGTGTAGGTCTGTGTGTGTGATGTCTGGTGTGGGTCAGTGTGGATGTGTGTGTGATGTCAGTGTGTTTCAGTATGGGGTCTATGTGTGAGATGTCTGTTTCAGTGTGGGTCTGTGTGTGATGTCAGTGTGTTTCAGTGTGGATGTGTGTGTTTGATGTCTGTGTTACAGTGTGCGTCTGTGTGTGTGATGTCAGTGTGTTTCAGTGTGGGTCTGTGTGTGTGATGTCTGTGTGTTTCAATGTGAGTCTGTGTGTGTAATGTCTGTGTGTTACAGTGTGGGTCTATGTGTGTGTGATGTCTGTGTGTTTCAGTGTGGGTCTGTGTGTGTAATGTCTGTGTGTTTCAGTGTGGGTCTGTTGTGTGATGTCTGTGTGTTACAGTGTGGGTCTGTGTGTGTGATGTCTGGTGTGTTTCAGTGTGGGTCTGTGTGTGTGATGTCAGTGTATTTCAGTGTGGGTCTGTGTGTGTGATGTCTGTTTCAGTGTTGGTCTGTGTGTGATGTCAGTGTGTTTCAGTGTGGATGTGTGTGTTTGATGTCTGTGTTACAGTGTGGGTCTGTGTGTGTGATGTCTGTGTGTTTCAGTGTGGGTCTGTGTGTGAGATGTCAGTGTGTTTCAGTGTGGGTCTGTGTGTGTGATGTCAGTGTATTTCAGTGTGGGTCTGTGTGTGTGATGTCAGTGTGTTTCAGTGTGTGTCTGTGTGTGTGATGTCAGTGTGTTTCAGTATGGGTCTATGTGTGTGATATCCGTGTGTTTTAATGTGCGCCTGTGTGTGTGATGTCTGTGTGTTTGACGTCAGTGTGGATGTGTGTGTGTGATGTCATTGTGTTTCAGTGTGTGTGTGATGTCTGGTGTGGGTCAGTGTGGATGTGTGTGTGATGTCAGTGTGTTTCAGTATGGGGTCTGTGTGTGAGATGTCTGTTTCAGTGTGGGTGTTGTGTGATGTCAGTGTGTTTCAGTTTGGATGTGTGTGTGTGATGTCTGTGTTACAGTGTGGGTCTGTGTGTGTGATGTCAGTGTGTTTCAGTGAGGGTCTGTGTGTGTGATGTCAGTCTGGGTCTGTATGTGTGATGTCAGTGTGTTTCAGTGTGGGTTTGTGTGTGTGATGTCTGTGTGTTATAGTGTGAGTCTGTGTGTGTGATGTCAGTGTGGGTCTGTGTGTGTGATGTCAGTGTGTTTCAGTGTGTGTGTGTGTGTGTGATGTCAGTGTATTTCAGTGTGGCTGTGTGTGTGTGATGTCTGTGTGTTATAGTGTGGGTCTGTGTGTGTGATGTCAGTGTGTTTCAGTGTGTTTGTGTGTGTGTGATGTCAGTGTGTTTCAGTGTGGATGCGTGTGTGTGATGTCAGTGTGTGTCTGTGTGTGTGATGTCAGTGTATTTGAATGTGTAGATGTGTGTGTGTCAGTGTGGGTCTGTGTGTGTGATGTCTGAGTGTTTCAGTGTGGGTCTGTTTGTGTGATGTCAGTGTGTTTCAGTGTAGGTCTGTGTGTGTGATGTCTGGTGTGGGTCAGTGTGGATGTGTGTGTGATGTCAGTGTGTTTCAGTATGGGGTCTATGTGTGAGATGTCTGTTTCAGTGTGGGTCTGTGTGTGATGTCAGTGTGTTTCAGTGTGGATGTGTGTGTTTGATGTCTGTGTGTTATAGTGTGGGTCTGTGTGTGTGATGTCAGTCTGGGTCTGTATGTGTGATGTCAGTGTGTTTCAGTGTGGGTTTGTGTGTGTGATGTCTGTGTGTTATAGTGTGGGTCTGTGTGTGTGATGTCAGTGTGGGTCTGTGTGTGTGATGTCAGTGTGTTTCAGTGTGTGTGTGTGTGTGTGATGTCAGTGTATTTCAGTGTGGCTGTGTGTGTGTGATGTCTGTGTGTTATAGTGTGGGTCTGTGTGTGTGATGTCAGTGTGGGTCTGTGTGTGTGATGTCAGTGTGTTTCAGTGTGTTTGTGTGTGTGTGATGTCAGTGTGTTTCAGTGTGGATGCGTGTGTGTGATGTCAGTGTGTTGCAGTGTGGGTCTGTGTGTGTGATGTCAGTGTATTTGAATGTGTAGATGTGTGTGTGTGTCAGTGTGGGTCTGTGTGTGTGATGTCTGAGTGTTTCAGTGTGGGTCTGTTTGTGTGATGTCAGTGTGTTTCAGTGTAGGTCTGTGTGTGTGATGTCTGGTGTGGGTCAGTGTGGATGTGTGTGTGATGTCAGTGTGTTTCAGTATGGGGTCTATGTGTGAGATGTCTGTTTCAGTGTGGGTCTGTGTGTGATGTCAGTGTGTTTCAGTGTGGATGTGTGTGTTTCAGTGTGGGTCTGTGTGTGTGATGTCAGTGTGTTTCAGTGTGGGTCTGTGTGTGTGATGTCTGTGTGTTTCAATGTGAGTCTGTGTGTGTGATGTCTGTGTGTTTCAGTGTGGGTCTGTGTGTGTAATGTCTGTGTGTTTCAGTATGGGTCTGTTGTGTGATGTCTGTGTGTTACAGTGTGGGTCTGTGTGTGTGATGTCTGGTGTGTTTCAGTGTGGGTCTGTGTGTGTGATGTCAGTGTATTTCAGTGTGGGTCAGTGTGTGTGATGTCTGTTTCAGTGTGGGTCTGTGTGTGATGTCAGTGTGTTTCAGTGTGGATGTGTGTGTTTGATGTCTGTGTTACAGTGTGGGTCTGTGTGTGTGATGTCAGTGTGTTTCAGTGTCGGCCTGTGTGTGTGATGTCTGGTGTGTTTCAGTGTGGGTCTGTGTGTGTGATGTCAGTGTATTTCAATGTGGATGTGTGTGTGATGTCAGTGTGTTTCAGTGTGGGTCTGTGTGTGTGATGTCTGGTGTGTTTCAGTGTGGGTCTGTGTGAGTGATGTCAGTGTATTTCAGTGTGGATGTGTGTGTGATGTCAGTGTGTTTCAGTGTGGGTCTGTGTGTGTGATGTCAGTGTGTTTCAGTATGGGGTCTATGTGTGAGATGTCTGTTTCAGTGTGGGTCTGTGTGTGATGTCAGTGTGTTTCAGTGTGGGTCTGTGTGTGTGATGTCTGTGTGTTTCAATGTGAGTCTGTGTGTGTAATGTCTGTGTGTTACAGTGTGGGTCTATGTGTGTGTGATGGCTGTGTGTTTCAGTGTGGGTCTGTGTGTGTAATGTCTGTGTGTTTCAGTGTGGGTCTGTTGTGTGATGTCTGTGTGTTACAGTGTGGGTCTGTGTGTGTGATGTCTGGTGTGTTTCAGTGTGGGTCTGTGTGTGTGATGTCAGTGTATTTCAGTGTGGGTCTGTGTGTGTGATGTCTGTTTCAGTGTGGGTCTGTGTGTGATGTCAGTGTGTTTCAGAGTGGGTCTGTGTGTGTGATGTCAGTGTGTTTCAGTGTGGGTCTGTGTGTGTGATGTCAGTGTGTTTCAGTGTCGGCCTGTGTGTGTGATGTCTGGTGTGTTTCAGTGTGGGTCTGTGTGTGTGATGTCAGTGTATTTCAATGTGGATGTGTGTGTGATGTCAGTGTGTTTCAGTGTGGGTCTGTGTGTGTGATGTCTGGTGTGTTTCAGTGTGGGTCTGTGTGAGTGATGTCAGTGTATTTCAGTGTGGATGTGTGTGTGATGTCAGTGTGTTTCAGTGTGGGTCTGTGTGTGTGATGTCAGTGTGTTTCAGTGTGGGTCTGTGTGTTGAATGTCTGTGTGTTTCAGTGTGGGTCTGTGTCTGTGATGTCTGTGAGTTACAGTGTGGGTCTGGGTGTGTGATGTCAGTGTGCTTCAGTATGGCTCTATGTGTGTGGTATCAGTGTGTTTTAGTGTGCGCCTGTGTGTGTGATGTCTGTGTGTTTGACGTCAGTGTGGATGTGTGTGTGTGATGTCAGTGTGTTTCAGTGTGTGTGTGTGTGTGTGATGTCAGTGTATTTCAGTGTGGATGTGTGTGTGTGTGATGTCAGTGTGTTTCAGTGTGGGTCTGTGTGTGTGATGTCTGGTGTGGGTCAGTGTGGATGTGTGTGTGATGTCAGTGTGTTTCAGTATGGGGTCTGTGTGTGAGATGTCTGTTTCAGTGTGGATCTGTGTGTGTGATGTCAGTGTGTTTCAGTGTGGATGTGTGTGTGTGATATCTGTGTTACAGTGTGGGTCTGTGTGTGTGATGTCAGTGTGTTTCAGTGTGGGTCTGTGTGTGTGATGTCTGTGTGTTTCAGTGTGGGTCTGTGTGTGTGATGTCTGTGTGTTTCAGTGTGAGTCTGTGTGTCTGATGTCTCTGTGTTACAGTGTGGGTCTGTGTGTATAATGTCTGTGTGTTTCAGTGTGGGTCTGTGTTTGTGATGTCTGTGTGTTTCAGTGTGAGTCTGTGTGTCTGATGTCATTGTGTTTCACTGTGGGTCTGTGTGTGTAATGTCTGTGTGTTTCAGTATGGGGTCTGTGTGTGAGATGTCTGTTTCAGTGTGGGTGTTGTGTGATGTCAGTGTGTTTCAGTTTGGATGTGTGTGTGTGATGTCTGTGTTACAGTGTGGGTCTGTGTGTGTGATGTCAGTGTGTTTCAGTGAGGGTCTGTGTGTGTGATGTCAGTCTGGGTCTGTATGTGTGATGTCAGTGTGTTTCAGTGTGGGTTTGTGTGTGTGATGTCAGTGTGTTTCAGTGTGTGTCTGTGTGTGTGATGTCAGTGTGTTTCAGTATGGGTCTATGTGTGTGATATCCGTGTGTTTTAATGTGCGCCTGTGTGTGTGATGTCTGTGTGTTTGACGTCAGTGTGGATGTGTGTGTGTGATGTCATTGTGTTTCAGTGTGTGTGTGATGTCTGGTGTGGGTCAGTGTGGATGTGTGTGTGATGTCAGTGTGTTTCAGTATGGGGTCTGTGTGTGAGATGTCTGTTTCAGTGTGGGTGTTGTGTGATGTCAGTGTGTTTCAGTTTGGATGTGTGTGTGTGATGTCTGTGTTACAGTGTGGGTCTGTGTGTGTGATGTCAGTGTGTTTCAGTGAGGGTCTGTGTGTGTGATGTCAGTCTGGGTCTGTATGTGTGATGTCAGTGTGTTTCAGTGTGGGTTTGTGTGTGTGATGTCTGTGTGTTATAGTGTGGGTCTGTGTGTGTGATGTCAGTGTGGGTCTGTGTGTGTGATGTCAGTGTGTTTCAGTGTGTGTGTGTGTGTGTGATGTCAGTGTATTTCAGTGTGGCTGTGTGTGTGTGATGTCTGTGTGTTATAGTGTGGGTCTGTGTGTGTGATGTCAGTGTGGGTCTGTGTGTGTGATGTCAGTGTGTTTCAGTGTGTGTGTGTGTGTGTGATGTCAGTGTATTTCAGTGTGGCTGTGTGTGTGTGATGTCTGTGTGTTATAGTGTGGGTCTGTGTGTGTGATGTCAGTGTGGGTCTGTGTGTGTGATGTCAGTGTGTTTCAGTGTGTTTGTGTGTGTGTGATGTCAGTGTGTTTCAGTGTGGATGCGTGTGTGTGATGTCAGTGTGTGTCTGTGTGTGTGATGTCTGAGTGTTTCAGTGTGGGTCTGTTTGTGTGATGTCAGTGTGTTTCAGTGTAGGTCTGTGTGTGTGATGTCTGGTGTGGGTCAGTGTGGATGTGTGTGTGATGTCAGTGTGTTTCAGTATGGGGTCTATGTGTGAGATGTCTGTTTCAGTGTGGGTCTGTGTGTGATGTCAGTGTGTTTCAGTGTGGATGTGTGTGTTTGATGTCTGTGTGTTATAGTGTGGGTCTGTGTGTGTGATGTCAGTCTGGGTCTGTATGTGTGATGTCAGTGTGTTTCAGTGTGGGTTTGTGTGTGTGATGTCTGTGTGTTATAGTGTGGGTCTGTGTGTGTGATGTCAGTGTGGGTCTGTGTGTGTGATGTCAGTGTGTTTCAGTGTGTGTGTGTGTGTGTGATGTCAGTGTATTTCAGTGTGGCTGTGTGTGTGTGATGTCTGTGTGTTATAGTGTGGGTCTGTGTGTGTGATGTCAGTGTGGGTCTGTGTGTGTGATGTCAGTGTGTTTCAGTGTGTTTGTGTGTGTGTGATGTCAGTGTGTTTCAGTGTGGATGCGTGTGTGTGATGTCAGTGTGTTGCAGTGTGGGTCTGTGTGTGTGATGTCAGTGTATTTGAATGTGTAGATGTGTGTGTGTGTCAGTGTGGGTCTGTGTGTGTGATGTCTGAGTGTTTCAGTGTGGGTCTGTTTGTGTGATGTCAGTGTGTTTCAGTGTAGGTCTGTGTGTGTGATGTCTGGTGTGGGTCAGTGTGGATGTGTGTGTGATGTCAGTGTGTTTCAGTATGGGGTCTATGTGTGAGATGTCTGTTTCAGTGTGGGTCTGTGTGTGATGTCAGTGTGTTTCAGTGTGGATGTGTGTGTTTGATGTCTGTGTTACAGTGTGGGTCTGTGTGTGTGATGTCAGTGTGTTTCAGTGTGGGTCTGTGTGTGTGATGTCTGTGTGTTTCAATGTGAGTCTGTGTGTGTGATGTCTGTGTGTTTCAGTGTGGGTCTGTGTGTGTAATGTCTGTGTGTTTCAGTATGGGTCTATTGTGTGATGTCTGTGTGTTACAGTGTGGGTCTGTGTGTGTGATGTCTGGTGTGTTTCAGTGTGGGTCTGTGTGTGTGATGTCAGTGTATTTCAGTGTGGGTCTGTGTGTGTGATGTCTGTTTCAGTGTGGGTCTGTGTGTGATGTCAGTGTGTTTCAGTGTGGATGTGTGTGTTTGATGTCTGTGTTACAGTGTGGGTCTGTGTGTGTGATGTCAGTGTGTTTCAGTGTCGGACTGTGTGTGTGATGTCTGGTGTGTTTCAGTGTGGGTCTGTGTGTGTGATGTCAGTGTATTTCAATGTGGATGTGTGTGTGATGTCAGTGTGTTTCAGTGTGGGTCTGTGTGTGTGATGTCTGGTGTGTTTCAGTGTGGGTCTGTGTGAGTGATGTCAGTGTATTTCAGTGTGGATGTGTGTGTGATGTCAGTGTGTTTCAGTGTGGGTCTGTGTGTGTGATGTCAGTGTGTTTCTGTATGGGGTCTATGTGTGAGATGTCTGTTTCAGTGTGGGTCTGTGTGTGATGTCAGTGTGTTTCAGTGTGGGTCTGTGTGTGTGATGTCTGTGTGTTTCAATGTGAGTCTGTGTGTGTAATGTCTGTGTGTTACAGTGTGGGTCTATGTGTGTGTGATGGCTGTGTGTTTCAGTGTGGGTCTGTGTGTGTAATGTCTGTGTGTTTCAGTGTGGGTCTGTTGTGTGATGTCTGTGTGTTACAGTGTGGGTCTGTGTGTGTGATGTCTGGTGTGTTTCAGTGTGGGTCTGTGTGTGTGATGTCAGTGTATTTCAGTGTGGGTCTGTGTGTGTGATGTCTGTTTCAGTGTGGGTCTGTGTGTGATGTCAGTGTGTTTCAGAGTGGGTCTGTGTGTGTGATGTCAGTGTGTTTCAGTGTGGGTCTGTGTGTGTGATGTCAGTGTGTTTCAGTGTCGGCCTGTGTGTGTGATGTCTGGTGTGTTTCAGTGTGGGTCTGTGTGTGTGATGTCAGTGTATTTCAATGTGGATGTGTGTGTGATGTCAGTGTGTTTCAGTGTGGGTCTGTGTGTGTGATGTCTGGTGTGTTTCAGTGTGGGTCTGTGTGAGTGATGTCAGTGTATTTCAGTGTGGATGTGTGTGTGATGTCAGTGTGTTTCAGTGTGGGTCTGTGTGTGTGATGTCAGTGTGTTTCAGTGTGGGTCTGTGTGTTGAATGTCTGTGTGTTTCAGTGTGGGTCTGTGTCTGTGATGTCTGTGAGTTACAGTGTGGGTCTGGGTGTGTGATGTCAGTGTGCTTCAGTATGGCTCTATGTGTGTGGTATCAGTGTGTTTTAGTGTGCGCCTGTGTGTGTGATGTCTGTGTGTTTGACGTCAGTGTGGATGTGTGTGTGTGATGTCAGTGTGTTTCAGTGTGTGTGTGTGTGTGTGATGTCAGTGTATTTCAGTGTGGATGTGTGTGTGTGTGATGTCAGTGTGTTTCAGTGTGGGTCTGTGTGTGTGATGTCTGGTGTGGGTCAGTGTGGATGTGTGTGTGATGTCAGTGTGTTTCAGTATGGGGTCTGTGTGTGAGATGTCTGTTTCAGTGTGGATCTGTGTGTGTGATGTCAGTGTGTTTCAGTGTGGATGTGTGTGTGTGATATCTGTGTTACAGTGTGGGTCTGTGTGTGTGATGTCAGTGTGTTTCAGTGTGGGTCTGTGTGTGTGATGTCTGTGTGTTTCAGTGTGGGTCTGTGTGTGTGATGTCTGTGTGTTTCAGTGTGAGTCTGTGTGTCTGATGTCTCTGTGTTACAGTGTGGGTCTGTGTGTATAATGTCTGTGTGTTTCAGTGTGGGTCTGTGTTTGTGATGTCTGTGTGTTTCAGTGTGAGTCTGTGTGTCTGATGTCATTGTGTTTCACTGTGGGTCTGTGTGTGTAATGTCTGTGTGTTTCAGTATGGGTCTGTGTGTGTGAGGTCTGTGTGTTACAGTGTTGGTCTGTGTGTGTGATGTCTGGTGTGTTTCAGTGTGGGTCTGTCTGTGTGATGTCAGTGTTTTTCAGTGTGGATCTGTGTGTGTGTCATGTCTGTGTGTTTCAGTGTGGGTCTGTGTGTGTGATGTCTGTGTGTTACAGTGTGGGTCTGTGTGTGTGATGTCAGTGTATTTCAGTGTGGATGTGTGTGTGTTGTCAGTGTGTTTCAGTGTGGGTCTGTGTGTAATGTCTGTGTGTTTCAGTGTGGGTCTGTGTGTGTGATGTATGTGTGTTACAGTGTGGGTCTGTGTGTGTGATGTCAGTGTGGGTCTGTGTGTGTGATGTCAGTGTGTTTCAGTGTGGGTCTGTGTGTGTGATGTCTGTGTGTTTCAGTGTGGGTCTGTGTGTGTGATGTCAGTGTGGGTCTGTGTGTGAGATGTCTGTGTGTTTCAGTGTGGGTCTGTGTGTG
The DNA here is from genome assembly GCF_037043375.1 of Chiloscyllium plagiosum. Lineage (NCBI taxonomy): Eukaryota > Metazoa > Chordata > Chondrichthyes > Orectolobiformes > Hemiscylliidae > Chiloscyllium > Chiloscyllium plagiosum. Next base: position 160,454,931 of record NW_028270140.1, on the reverse strand, counting down.
TGATGTCAGTGTATTTCAGTGTGGGTCTGTGTGTGTGATGTCAGTGTGTTTCAGTGTGGGTCTGTGTGTGTGATGTCTGTGTGTTTCAGTATGGGTCTATGTGTGTGATATCAGTGTGTTTTAGTGTGCGCCTGTGTGTGTGATGTCTGTGTGTTTGACGTCAGTGTGGATGTGTGTGTGTGATGTCATTGTGGTTCAGTGTGTGTGTGTGTGATGTCAGTGTATTTCAGTGTGGATGTGTGTGTGTGTGATGTCAGTGTGTTTCAGTGTGGGTCTGTGTGTGTGATGTCTGGTGTGGGTCAGTGTGGATGTGTGTGTGATGTCAGTGTGTTTCAGTATGGGGTCTGTGTGTGAGATGTCTGTTTCAGTGTGGGTCTGTGTGTGTGATGTCAGTGTGTTTCAGTGTGGGTCTGTGTGTGTGATGTCTGTGTTTCAGTGTGAGTCTGTGTGTGTGATGTCTGTGTGTTACAGTGAGGGTCTATGTGTGTGTGATGTCAGTGTGTTTCACTGTGTGTCTGTTTGTGTAATGTCTGTGTGTTTCAGTATGGGTCTGTGCGTGTGATGTCTGTGTGTTACAGTGTGGGTCTGTGTATGTGATGTCTGGTGTGTTTCAGTGTGGGTCTGTGTGTGTGATGTCAGTGTATTTCAGTGTGGGTCTGTGTGTGTGATGTCACTGTATTTCAGTGTGCGTCTGTGTGTGTGATGTCAGTGTGTTTCATTGTGGGTCTGTGTGTGTGATGTCAGTGTGTTTCAGTGTGGGTCTGTGTGTGTGATGTCAGTGTGGATGTGTGTGTGATGTCCGCTGTGTTTCAGTGTGGGTCTGTGTGTGTTATGTCACTGTGGGTCTGTGTGTGTGATGTCTGTGTGTTTCAGTGTGCGTCTGCGTGTGTGATGTCTGTGTGTTCAGTGTGGGTCTGTGTGTGTGATGTCTGTGTTTCAGTGTGGGTCTGTGTGTGTGATGTCTGTGTGTTTCAGTGGGGGCTGTTTGTGTGATGTCAGTGTGTTGCAGTGTGGGTCTGTGTGTGTGATGTCTGTGTGTTTCAGTGTGGATCTGTGTGTGTGATGTCAGTGTATTTCAGTGTGGATGTGTGTGATGTCAGTGTGTTTCAGTGTGGGTCTGTGTGTGTGATGTCAGTGTGGGTCTGTGTGTGATGTCTGTGTGTTTCAGTGTGGGTCTGTGTGTGAGATGTTTGTTTCAGTGAAGATGTGTGTGTGATGTCAGTGTGTTTCTGTGTGGGGTCTGTGTGTGAGATGTCTGTTTCAGTGTGGGTCTGTGTGTGTGATGTCAGTGTGGGTCTGTGTGTGTTTTGTCTGCGTGTCTCAGTGTGGGTCTGTGTGTGAGATGTCTGTTTCAGTGAAGATGTGTGTGTGATGTCAGTGTGGGGTCTGTGTATGTGATGTCTGTTGCAGTGTGGCTCTGTGTGTGTGATATCAGTGTGTTTCAGTGTGGGTCTGTGTGTGTGATGTCAGTGTGTTGCAGTGTGGGTCTGTGAGTGTGTGACGTCTGTGTTGCAGTGTGGGTCTGTGTGTGTGATATCAGTGTGTTGCAGTGTGGGTCTGTGTGTGCGATGTCAGTGTTTTGCAGTGCGGGTCTGTGTGTGTGTGACGTCTGTGTTGCAGTGTGGGTCTGTGTGTGTGATGTCAGTGTGTTGCAGTGTGGAAGTGTGTGTGTGATGTCTGTGTTTCAGTGTGGGTCTGTGTGTGTGATGTCTGTGTGTTTCAGTGTGGGTCTGTGTGTGTGATGTCTGTGTGTTACAGTGTGGGTCTGTGTGTGTGACGTCACTGTGTTTCAATGTGGGTCTGTGTGTGTGATATCAGTGTTTCAGTGTGCGTCTGTGTGTGTGATGTCACTGTGTTTGACGTCATTGTGGATGTGTGTGTGATGTCAGCGTGTTACAGTGTGGGTCTGTGTGTGTGATGTCTGGTGTGTTTCATTTTGGGTCTGTTTGTGTGAAGTCAGTGTGTTGCAGTGTGGATGTGTGTGTGTGATGTCTGTGTGTTTCAGTGTGGGTCTGCGTGTGTGATGTCTGTGTGTTTCAGTGTGGGTCTGTGTGTGTGATGTCTGTGTGTTACAGTGTGGGTCTGTGTGTGTGACGTCACTGTGTTTCAATGTGGGTCTGTGTGTGTGATATCAGTGTTTCAGTATGAGTCTATGTGTGTGATGTCAGTGTGTTTGCCGTCAGTGTGGATGTGTGTGTGATGTCAGCGTGTTACAGTGTGGGTCTGTGTGTGTGACGTCACTGTGTTTCAATGTGGGTCTGTGTGTATGATATCAGTGTTTCAGTATGGGTCTATGTGTGTGATGTCAGTGTGTTTGACGTCAGTGTGGATGTGTGTGTGATGTCAGCGTGTTACAGTGTGGGTCTGTGTGTGTGACGTCACTGTGTTTCAATGTGGGTCTGTGTGTGTGATATCAGTGTTTCAGTGTGCGTCTGTGTGTGTGATGTCACTGTGTTTGACGTCAGTGTGGATGTTTGTGTGTGATGTCAGCGTGTTACAGTGTGGGTCTGTGTGTGTGATGTCTGGTGTGTTTCATTTTGGGTCTGTGTGTGTGATGTCAGTGTGTTGCAGTGTGGGTCTGTGTGTGTGTTTGCAGCGTGTTACAGTGCGGGTCTTTGTTGGCGATCACAGTGCTGCAGTGTGGGTTTGGTTGTAGTTTATGTATTGGCTTTTGCTCTCTCTCTCCCACGCTCTCGCTCTCTCTGTCTGTCTCTCTCTGTTCCATTTTGAATTTAGTGTCTTTCTGTACAGAGATGCCTGTGCCGGTGTCGGACGTGTCGGTGGTGCTTGATGTTGGGCTGGATGCTGCTCTCGCTGTGATACAATCACTTGCCCGTTTCATGGCTGTGTACTTCAGTAACCAGCCTGTGTTTGTGATGCCCCCTCACCATATCGACACCCTGCCATCTCTGCATTGCAAAGCAGGTGCGACTGTGTTCTGACATTCCTCAGCGAGATGGCACCAACTGTGCTCAGCTGACAGTCAGGGTATTTGCCAGTATCTGGGTTCCTTGGAAACTGTGCTGAGGGTGGGAAGTGGCACCAGAGGAAAGTAGTGTCTGGACGTGGCATTGTCGCAGAGCTGGCTGGGCGGGAAGGGGGTTGGTGCTTGCCGGGAGGGTTTGGGTGAAGTGTCGGTTGGAGTGTTAAGCACTGTCTGGACGGGGGTCTTTTATAGTGAGTCTCCTAAAGGGGTCTAGGAGAAAGTGAGGACGGCAGGTGCTGGAGATCAGAGTAGAGAGTGTGCTGCTGGAAAAGCACAGCAGGTCAGGCAGCATCTGAGGAGCAGGAGAGTCGATGTTTCGGGCATAAGCCCTTCATCAGGAATGAGGCTTGTGGGCTGGAGCTGAGAGGTAAATGGGAGGGGGCAGGGTAGATATCTGGGGAGGTGGTACACTCAGCCTGCATGCCAGAGCAGGCCTGTCACTGCTGTAACTGTTTGCCATTGTGTTTCTGATCAGGTTGCTTTCCCCGAGTGGTCTTCCTGCGGCAGTGCCGTCTCTCACGGGCTGTACGAGAACAGCAGCTGTCCTCCACCTGGAGTGTGAAGTACACAGTCGAACTGCTGCTGCTCAGCCGGCTGGTTCCTGAAGCTGTCTGGTTTGCCTCCTGTCTTGGGGACTGGAAGAGTTCTGTGGTGCTGGGGCTGGCCTTCAGTCTGCACTGCCAAAACCTCCCTGAGCCTAGCAGGTAAAAGCCTGGTCAACTGCTCCCTCTGACATATGGGCTTCCTGTCCAGAAACGCAAACTGTGCAGTCTCTCAACAGCCTGAAGAGGCTGCTCTGGCTTCAGGTACATGATTTGTGAATTGAAGATAAGGCAGGGATTGAGCACTTGGTCGCTGCATTATTTGCGAGAGTGTTTTGAAATGACAGAATATTTTATCAGATAAAAACCAAAAGAATTGTAGATATTTTAAATCAGAAACAAAAGCAGAAATTACTGGAAAAGCTCAGCAGGTTTGGCAGCATGTGAAGAGAAATCAGAGTTAATGTTTCAGGTCGAGTGACCCTTCCTCAGCACTGATGGTAATGAGCAAAATGTTGGATTAAATGCAGAAGGAAAGGTGGAGGGAGGGGCTAAGGAGTAAATGATAGGTGTAGATAGAGCCCAAAGAGAGAGAAGAGCAGTTGGACAGACAAGAGAGTGGATACCGATCTGGCTCGGAGAGTTAATGGAGACTGTTAGTGGCTAACAGTAGGTTTGTGTAATGGCAGCCTCTGTGATCCAAGGCCTGGTGTGTGGGGTTGGGGTAAGGACATGGGAGAGCTCAAGCCCTAAGGTTGTTCACCTCGATATTAAGTCCGGAAGGCTGCAGAGTCTCCAAGCAGAAATTGAGGTGGTGTTCTCCCAGCTTGTGCTGAGCTTCACTGGAGCACTGCAGCAAGCCTGAGACAGAGATGTTGGCCTGGGAACAGGGTGGGGGGTTGAAGTGGCAGGCAGCTGTAAGCTCAGGGTCGTTTTTGGGGCCAGAATGTAGGTGTTCTGCGAAGCAAGTCGATGCTTCGTTTCCCCAATGTGGAGGAGACACTACATTGTGAGCAGCGAATGCGATAGACCAGATTGGGTGAAGTGCAGGTAAAGTGCCGCTTCACCTGAAAGATGTACAGTATTTGGGCAAAAAGAGAGATGAGGTCCTGCAAATGTAGTTCAGAGAGTTAGGTAGGAAGTTGAAAAGCAGGACCTCTCAGGTTATAATCTCAATTACTTCCTGTGTCACGTACGAGTGAGGTTAGGACTAGGAAGATAGTACAGTTAAATACATGACCAAAGAGCTGGTGGAGGAGGAAGGGCTTCAGGTATGTGGGTCAATGGGATGTCTTCTGGGGCAAGAGGGACCTGTACAAGAAGGATGGGTTGCACCTAAGCTGGAGGGGCACCAATATCCTGGCATGGAGATTTGCTAGTGCCACTCAGGAGGGTTTAACCTCGTGTGGTGGGGGAGGTGGGAACCAGAGCAATAGCTCAACAAGTAAAATGACTGAGGTGGAGTCAGAGACTAAGGCCAGTAAGGCTAAGAGGAAGAGCAGACAGGGAGAGGCCATTGAACACAGCTGGACTGGTGGTCTAGGGTGTATTTGTTTTAATGCGAGGAGTATGACAGGGAAAGCAGGTGAATTTCGAGCTTGGGTTAATAAAGGTAACTATGATGTTGTGGTTATTACAAAGACTTAGTTGAGAGAGGGACAAGACTGGCAGCTTAACAGTTCAGGATTTAGACATTTCTGCAAGCTCGAGAAGGATGTAAAATGGTTGGGAGAGTTAGGTTACTGATCAGGGAGATTATCACAGTGATACTAAGGGAGGACACCTTGGACGGCTTATCCAGTGTGGGCCTTACGGGTGGACCTCAGGAATAGGAAGTGCACAGTCACTTTGGGATTATTCTACAGGCCTCTCAACAGCCAGCAAGAGATAGAGAGTAGATAGGGAGGAGGCTGGAAGAACACAGCAAGGCAGCAGCATCAGGAGGTGGAGACATTGACATTTCGGGTGTAACCCTTCTTCAGGACTGGGGGTGGAATGGAAAGCCGCCTTCGCTGCCCTGTCTACCTGTGACTCCACTTTGAGAGAACCATGCACCTGAACCCCAATGTCCCTCTGATCCACTACACTCCTTAAGGCCCGACCATTCACTGTGAAACTTCTACCTTGATTTGACTTTCCAGAATGCAAGACCTCACACTTATCTATCTTCAACTCCATTGGCCATTTCTCGGCCCACTTTCCCAGCTGATCAAGGTCCTGCTGCAATTTCTGAGAACCTTCCTCTCTGTCCACGGTACCGCCTATTTTAGTGTCATCCTGCCTTGTACATTCCCATCCAAATCACTGATATCGATAACAAACAGCAATGGGCCCAGCACCGACCCCTGAGGCACTCCACTAGTCACAGGCCTGCAGTCCGACAAGCATCCTTCCACTATTACCCTCTGCTCCCACCATCAAGCTAATGGTGTATCCAATTTGTTACCCCCCCCTCCATCCCGCCATCCCCCCATTCCATGCGATCTAACCTTCCAGAGCAGCCGACCATGTGGAACCTTATCAAAGACCTTATTTAAATCCATATAGACTACATCTACCGCCCTGCCCTTGTCAACCTTCCTGGTCACTTCATCAAAGAACTCTAACAAATCTTTGAGAATAGATCTCCCACTCACAAAGCCATGCTGACTGCTCCTGATCAAACCCTGTCTTTCCAAATGTGTGTATATCTTATCCCTGAGAATCTTCTCAAGTAACTTACCCACCACAGATATTAGGCTTACTGGTCTATAGCTCCCAGGGTTTTCTTTGCTTCCCTTCTTGAATAAGGGCACGGCATTTGCTACCTCCAGTCATCTGGGACCTCACCCATGGCTAACAATGATGCAAAAATAGCAGCCAGGGCCCTGCAATTTCTTCTCTCATCTTGGATATATCTGGTCAGTACCAGGAGATTATCCACCTTCATAGATTCTAATACATCCAACACCCCTACTGTCCCCAAGATATGACCAGTAACTTGCTCAAGTTCCCAAGTCGTCATGTCTTTCTCCATGATGAACACAGAGGAGAAATCTTCATTGAGGATCTCGCTTACCTTCTGCAGTCCTACACCGACATGTCCACTCTGGGACTTGAGGGGTCCTATTCTCTATTTCTTTTTCCTTTGATGTACTTAAAAAACCTCCTTGGATTCCCCCTAATCTTCTTAGCCAAGGCTATCCCGTGCCCCTTTATGCCCTCCTGATTTCCTTCTTCAGTAAACTCCTGTATCCCCTGTCTACCTCCAGGGATTCCCTTCATCCCAGCTGCGCCTGAGCCCCGCCTCCTCCTTTCTTCTGGTCAAAGCTTCAATCTCTCTTGTCATCCAGGATTCCCTATTCCTGCCAACCTTGCTGTTTACCCTCACAGGAATACATAGACCTTGAACTCGAGCTATCTCACTTTCAAATGCCTCCCACTTGCTGGAGGTCCCATTGTCTGCAAACAAACTGCTCCAATCAACCCCCGCAAGCTCCTGTCTAATTCCATCAATAGTCACCCTGCCCTAATTTAGAACTTGATCCTGTGGACCAGTTTTGTCCCCCTCCATAACTATTTTAAAATTATTAGAACCATGGTCATTGCTCTCCAAGTGCTCCCCCCTGTCACCTGTCCTGCCCTATTTCCCAAGAGTAGGTCAAATTTTGCCCCTTCCCGACTAGGACACTCTATGTACTGTTGCTGCTTCCAAAGTGAGGTGATTCACGTTGGTCGGAGTAACTGGAATGCAAAGTACTGGGCTAATGGTAAGATTCTTGGTAGCGTAGATGAGCAGAGAGATCTCGGTGTCTATGTACACAGATCCTTGAAAGTTGCCACCCAGGTTGATAGGGTTGTTAAGAAGATATACAGTGTGTTAGCTTCTATTGGTAGAGGGATTGAGTTTCAGAGCCATGAGGTCATGCTGCAGCTATAGAAAACTCTGGTGCAGCTGCACTTGGCGCATTGTGGACAGTTCTGGTCACTGCATTATAGGAAGGATGTGGAAGCTTTGGAAAGGGTTCAGAGGAGATTTGTTAGAATGTTGCCTGGTATGGAGGGAAGTTCTTATGAGGAAGGTCTGAGGGACTTGAGGCTGTTTCCATTAGAGAGAAGAAGGTTGAGAAGTGACTTAATTGAGACATATAAGATAATCAGAGGGTTGGATAGGATGGACAGGGAGAGCCTTTTTCCTCAGATGGCGATGGCTAGCACAGGAGGGCATAGCTTTAAATTGAGGGGTGATAGATATAGGACAGATTCAAAGTTTGTGCGAAGATTTGTAGCTCGGGTGCTCGTTGTGGTTCTTTTCGCCGAGCTGGAAGTTTTTGTTGCAAACGTTTCGTCCCCTGGCTAGGTGACATCCTCAGTGCTTGGGAGCCTCCTGTGAAGCGCTTCTGTGGTGTTTCTTCCAGCATTTATAGTGGCCTGTCCCTGCCACTTCCGGTTGTCAGTTTCAGCTGTCCGCTGTTGTGGTTGGTATATTGGGTCCAGGTCGATGTGTTTGTTGATGGAGTTTGTGGATGAGTGCCATGCTTCTAGGAATTCCCTGGCTGTTCTTTGTTTCACTTGCCCTATAATGGTAGTGTTGTCCCAGTCAAATTCATGTTGCTTGTCTTCTGCGTGTGTGGCTACTAGGGATAGCTGGTCGTGTCGTTTCGTGGCTAGTTGATGTTCGTGGATGCGGATCGTTAGCTGTCTTCCTGTTTGTCCTATATAGTGTTTTGTGCAGTCCTTGCATGGGATTTTGTACACTACATTAGTTTGCTCATGCTGGGTATCGGGTCCTTCGTTTTGGTGAGTTGTTATCTGAGAGTGGCTGTTGGTTTGTGTGCTGTTATAAGTTCTAGTGGTCGCAGTAGTCTGGCTGTCAGTTCAGATATGTTCTTGACGTATGGTAGTGTGGCTAGTCCTTTGGGTTGCGGCATGTCCTTGTTCTGTTGACAGTTCTTTATTAACCATTCTGCCAGTCTGTCCTACCACTTTCAATGATTTATGCTCGTGTACCCCCAGGTCCCTCAGCTCTGCACCCTCTTTAGAATTATACCCTTAATTTTATTGAGTCTTGTTTCACATCTTTCATACTGAGCTTCATCTGTGATCCTCCTGTCAACCCATCAACTTCACAATGTGTACTGTAGTTCCTGGTAGCCTTACATTTGACACCTTTTCAAGTGTTATAGAAACAGAATTAGGCCATTCTGCCCATTGAGCCTGCTCCAACCCTAATCTATGACTGGCCATCTCCTCAGTGCCATTTCCTGCACTATTTCCATATTCTTTGATGTCATGAGTTATCAGGAAACTTGATTTCTGCCTTTATCTCTGCTCAATGATTAAACTCTGAAAGCCCTCTGTGGTAGAGAATTCCTGAGATTCACCACCGTCGGAGCACAGACGTTCTTCCTCCTGTCAGCCTGAAATGGCCAGCTCTTTATAACATAAAACAACACACAAATTGGTGGGAAGGCAAGTTGTCAGAGGGATATAACCAGTTTACAGACAGATATTAATATGCAAAATAAATGTGCAAAAAATTGGCAAATGGAGTAAAGGATGGGAAAATGTAAAGTTGTTCATTTTGGAAGGGAGAAGAGAAGAATAGAATATTATTTAAATGGATTTGCAAATATTTGTTCACATAAAATGTGCAAAAACTAGCACATGGGCTGCAGGTAATCAGAAGGCGAATGGATTGTTAGCCTTTATTTCAAGGGGGTAGGAAAATAACAGGAGGGAAGTCACTCCAATTATACAAGGTGCTAGTGAGACCACATCTGCATTACCCCAAACTGTTTTGTCCCCATATTTAAGGAACATATTATTTCATTGGAAGCAGTTCAGAGCAGCTTCACCCGGTTGATCCCTTGTATGGGGTTTAGAAGAATGAGAGGTGACCTCATTGAAACATATCAGATTCTTAAGGACTTGTCAGGGTCAATGTTGAGGGGAAGTTCCCCTTCATGGGAGAGTCTGGGACCAGAGGGTACAGTCTCTGAATAAAGAGGCATCGATGTCAGACTGAGATGGGGAGGAATTCCTTCTCTCAGAGGGTTGTGAGTCTTTGGAACTCCTTGTCACAGAGAGAGCGGTGGGGGCAGAGTCCTCGTGTATGTTTAAGGCTGAGAGAGATTCTTGATCAGTCACAGGGTCAAGGGGAAAGAGCAGGAAAGTGGGTGTGAGGAATGTCGGATCAGCCATGATCCTATTGGATGACAGAACAGAATGATGGGCGGAACAACCTATTCCTGATGTTACCTCTTATGGCCTTACTTCTGGACTCACCAAACTATGAAAAGATATCTCCATTCACCCTGTCACAGTAATATCTCCATCCACTCTGTCACAGTAATATCTCCATTCACCCTGTCGCAGTGATATCTCCATCCACCCTGTCACAGTAATATCTCCATTCACCCTGTCGCAGTGATATCTCCATCCACCCAGTCACAGTAATATCTCCATCCACCCTGTCACAGTAATATCTCCATCCACCCTGTCACAGTAATATCTCCATCCACCCTGTCACAGTAATATCTCCTTCCACTCTGTCACAGTAATATCTCCATCCACCCTGTCACAGTAATATCTCCATCCACCCTGTCACAGTGATATCGCGATGCACTCTGTCACAGTAATATCTCCATCCACCCTGTCACAGTGATATCTCCATCCACCCTGTCACAGTAATATCTCCATCCACTCTGTCACAGTAATATCTCCATTCACCCTGTCGCAGTGATATCTCCATCCACCCTGTCACAGTAATATCTCCATTCACCCTGTCGCAGTGATATCTCCATCCACCCTGTCACAGTAATATCTCCATCCACTCTGTCACAGTAATATCTCCATCCACCCTGTCACAGTAATATCTCCATCCACCCTGTCGCAGTGATATCTCCATCCACCCTGTCGCAGTGTTATCTCCATCCACCCTGTCACAGTGATATCTCCATTCACCCTGTCACAGTGATATCTCCATCCACCCTGTCACAGTGATATCACCATCCACTCTGTCGCAGTGATATCTCCATCCACCCTGTCACAGTAATATCTCCATCCACCCTGTCGCAGTGTTATCTCCATCCACCCTGTCACAGTGATATCTCCATCCACCCTGTCACAGTGATATCTCCCTCCACTCTGTCGCAGTGATATCTCCATCCACCCTGTCACAGTGATATCGCCATCCACTCTGTCGCAGTGATATCTCCATCCACCCTGTTGCAGTGTTATCTCCATCCACCCTGTCACAGTGATATCTCCATCCACCCTGTCGCAGTGATATCTCCATCCACTCTGTCACAGTAATATCTCCATCCACCCTGTCACAGTGATATCTCCATCCACCCTGTCGCAGTGATAGCTCCATCCACCCTGTCACAGTGATATCTCCATCCACCCTGTCGCAGTGATATCTCCATCCACTCTGTCGCAGTGATACATCCATCCACCCTGTCGCAGTGTTATCTCCATCCACCCTGTCGCAGTGATATCTCCATCCACCCTGTCACAGTGATATCGCCATTCACCCTGTCGCAGTAATATCTCCATCCACCCTGTCACAGTGATATCTCCATCCACCCTGTCGCAGTGATATCTCCATCCACCCTGTCGCAGTGTTATCTCCATCCACCCTGTCGCAGTGATATCTCCATCCACCCTGTCGCAGAGATCTCTCCATCCACTCTGTCGCAGTGATATCTCCATCCACCCTGTCACAGTAATATCTCCATCCACCCTGTCACAGTGATATCTCCATCCACCCTGTCGCAGTGATATCTCCATCCACTCTGTCACAGTAATATCTCCATCCACCCTGTCACAGTAATATCTCCATCCACCCTGTCGCAGTGTTATCTCCATCCACCCTGTCGCAGTGATACCTCCATCCACCCTGTCGCAGTGTTATCTCCATCCACCCTGTCGCAGTGATATCTCCATCCACCCTGTCACAGTGATATCTCCATCCACCCTGTCACAGTGATATCGCCATTCATCCTGTCGCAGTGATATCTCCATCCACCCTGTCACAGTGATATCTCCATCCACTCTGTCGCAGTGATATCTCCATCCACCCTGTCACAGTAATATCTCCATCCACCCTGTCACAGTAATATCTCCATCCACCCTGTCACAGTGATATCTCCATCCACTCTGTCGCAGTGATATCTCCATCCACCCTGTCACAGTGATATCTCCATCCACCCTGTCACAGAGATATCGCCATCCACCCTGTCACAGTGATATCTCCATCCACCCTGTCACAGTGATATCTCCATTCACCCTGTCGCAGTGATATCTCCATCCATTCTGTCGCAGTGTTATCTCCATCTACCCTGTCACAGTGACATCTCCCTCCACCCTGTCGCAGTGATATCTCCATTCACCCTGTCGCAGTGATATCTCCATCCACCCTGTCGCAGTGGTATCTCCATTCACCCTGTCGCAGTGATATCTCCATCCACTCTGTCGCAGTGATATCTCCATTCACCCTGTCGCAGTGATATCTCCATCCACCCTGTCACAGTGATATCTCCATCCACTCTGTCGCAGTGATATCTCCATTCACCCTGTCACAGTGATATCTCCATCCACTCTGTCGCAGTGATATCTCCATCCACTCTGTCGCAGTGATATCTCCATCCACCCTGTCGCAGTGATATCTCCATCCACCCTGTCACAGTGATATCTCCATCCACTCGGTCGCAGTGATATCTCCATCCACCCTGTCGCAGTAAGATCTCCATCCACTCTGTCACAGTGACATCTCCATCCACTCTGTCGAAGTGTTATCTCCATCTACCCTGTCACAGTGATATCTCCATCCAACCTGTCGCAGTGATATCTCCATCCACCCTGTCGCAGTGATATCTCCATCCACCCTGTCGCAGTGATATCTCCAACCACTCTGTCGCAGTGATATCTATATCCACTCTGTCGCAGTGATATCTCCATCCACCCTGTCGCAGTGATATCTTCATCCACCCTGTCGCAGTGATATCTCCATTCACCCTGTCACAGTAATATCTCCATCCACCCTGTCACAGTGATATCTCCATCCACCCTGTCGCAGTGATATCTCCATCCACCCTGTCGCAGTGATATCTCCATTCACCCTGTCGCAGTGATATCTCCATCCACCCTGTGGCAGTGATATCTCCATCCACCCTGTCGCAGTGATATCTCCATCCACCCTGTCAGTGATATCTCCATCCACCCTGTCGCAGTGATATCTCCATCCACCCTGTCGCAGTGATATCTCCATTCACCCTGTCGCAGTGATATCTCCATCCACCCTGTCACAGTGATATCTCCATCCACCCTGTCACAGTGATATCTCCATCCACCCTGTCGCACTGATATCTCCATCCACCCTGTCACAGTGATATCTCCATCCACCCTGTCACAGTGATATCTCCATCTACCCTGTCACAGTGATATCTCCCTCCACCCTGTCGCAGTGATATCTCCATTCACCCTGTCGCAGTGATATCTCCATCCACCCTGTCGCAGTGGTATCTCCATTCACCCTGTCGCAGTGATATCTCCATCCACTCTGTCGCAGTGATATCTCCATTCACCCTGTCGCAGTGATATCTCCATCCACCCTGTCACAGTGATATCTCCATCCACTCTGTCGCAGTGATATCTCCATCCACTCTGTCGCAGTGATATCTCCATTCACCCTGTCGCAGTGATATCTCCATCCACCCTGTCACAGTGATATCTCCATCCACTCTGTCGCAGTGATATCTCCATCCACTCTGTCGCAGTGATATCTCCATCCACCCTGTCGCAGTGATATCTCCATCCACCCTGTCGCAGTGATATCTCCATCCACCCTGTCACAGTGATATCTCCATCCACTCGGTCGCAGTGATATCTCCATCCACCCTGTCGCAGTAAGATCTCCATCCACTCTGTCACAGTGACATCTCCATCCACTCTGTCGAAGTGTTATCTCCATCTACCCTGTCACAGTGATATCTCCATCCAACCTGTCGGAGTGATATCTCCATCCACCCTGTCGCAGTGATATCTCCATCCACCCTGTCGCAGTGATATCTCCAACCACTCTGTCGCAGTGATATCTATATCCACTCTGTCGCAGTGATATCTCCATCCACCCTGTCGCAGTGATATCTCCATCCACTCTGTCACAGGAATATCTCCATCCACCCTGTCACAGTGATATCTCCATCCACCCTGTCGCAGTGATATCTCCAACCACTCTGTCGCAGTGATATCTATATCCACTCTGTCGCAGTGATATCTCCATCCACCCTGTCGCAGTGATATCTCCATCCACCCTGTGGCAGTGATATCTCCATCCACCCTGTCGCCGTGATATCTCCATCCACCCTGTCTCGGTGATATCTCCATCCACCCTGTCGCAGTGATATCTCCATCCACCCTGTCGCAGTGATATCTCCATTCACCCTGTCGCAGTGATATCTCCAACCACCCTGTCACAGTGATATCTCCATCCACCCTGTCACAGTGATATCTCCATCCACCCTGTCGCAGTGATATCTCCATCCACCCTGTCGCAGTGATATCTCCATTCACCCTGTCGCAGTGATATCTCCATCCACCCTGTGGCAGTGATATCTCCATCCACCCTGTCGCAGTGATATCTCCATCCACCCTGTCACAGTGATATCTCCATCCACCCTGTCGCAGTGATATCTCCATCCACCCTGTCGCAGTGATATCTCCATTCACCCTGTCGCAGTGATATCTCCATCCACCCTGTCACAGTGATATCTCCATCCATCCTGTCACAGTGATATCTCCATCCACTCTGTCGCAGTGATATCTCCATCCACCCTGTCACAGTGATATCTCCATCCACTCTGTCGCAGTGATATCTCCATCCACTCTGTCGCAGTGATATCTCCATCCACCCTGTCGCAGTGATATCTCCATCCACCCTGTCACAGTGATATCTCCATCCACTCTGTCACAGTGACATCTCCATCCACTCTGTCGCAGTGTTATCTCCATCTACCCTGTCACAGTGATATCTCCATCCACCCTGTCGCAGTGATATCTCCATCCACCCTGTCGCAGTGATATCTCCATCCACTCTGTCGCAGTGATATCTCCATCCACTCTGTCGCAGTGATATCTCCATCCACCCTGTCGCAGTGATATCTCCATCCACCCTGTCGCAGTGATATCTCCATCCACTCTGTCGCAGTGATATCTCCATCCACCCTGTCACAGTGATATTTCCATCCACCCTGTCGCAGTGATATCTCCATCCACCCTGTCGCAGTGATATCTCCATTCACCCTGTCACAGTAATATCTCCATCCACCCTGTCGCAGTGATATCTCCATCCACCCTGTCACAGTGATATCGCCATCCACCCTGTCGCAGTGATATCTGCATCCACCCTGTCGCAGTGATATCTCCATCCACCCTGTCGCAGTGATATCTCCATCCACTCTTTCGCAGTGATATCTCCATCCACTCTGTCGCAGTGATATCTCCATCCACGCTGTCGCAGTGATATCTCCATCCACTCTTTCGCAGTGATATCTCCATCCACCCTGTCACAGTGATATCTCCCTCCACTCTGTCGCAGTGATATCTCCATCCACCCTGTCACAGTGATATCTCCATCCACCCTGTCGCAGTGATATCTCCATCCACTCTGTCGCAGTGTTATCTCCATCCTCTCTGTCACAGTGATATCTCCATCCACCCTGTCGCAGTGATATCTCCATCCACCCTGTCGCAGTGATATCTCCATCCACTCTGTCGCAGTGATATCTCCATCCACCCTGTCACAGTGATATCTCCATCCACCCTGTCGCAGTGATATCTCCATCCACCCTGTCGCAGTGATATCTTCATCCACCCTGTCACGGTGATATCTCCATCCACCCTGTCGCAGTGATATCTCCATCCACCCTGTCGCAGTGATATCTTCATCCACCCTGTCACGGTGATATCTCCATCCACCCTGTCGCAGTGATATCTCCATCCACTCTGTCGCAGTGATATCTCCATCCACCCTGTCACAGTAATATCTCCATCCACCCTGTCACAGTGATATCTCCATCCACCCTGTCGCAGTGATATCTCCATCCACTCTGTCACAGTAATATCTCCATCCACCCTGTCACAGTAATATCTCCATCCACCCTGTCGCAGTGTTATCTCCATCCACCCTGTCGCAGTGATACCTCCATCCACCCTGTCGCAGTGTTATCTCCATCCACCCTGTCGCAGTGATATCTCCATCCACCCTGTCACAGTGATATCTCCATCCACCCTGTCACAGTGATATCGCCATTCATCCTGTCGCAGTGATATCTCCATCCACCCTGTCACAGTGATATCTCCATCCACTCTGTCGCAGTGATATCTCCATCCACCCTGTCACAGTAATATCTCCATCCACCCTGTCACAGTAATATCTCCATCCACCCTGTCACAGTGATATCTCCATCCACTCTGTCGCAGTGATGTCTCCATCCACCCTGTCACAGTGATATCTCCATCCACCCTGTCACAGAGATATCGCCATCCACCCTGTCACAGTGATATCTCCATCCACCCTGTCACAGTGATATCTCCATTCACCCTGTCGCAGTGATATCTCCATCCATTCTGTCGCAGTGTTATCTCCATCTACCCTGTCACAGTGACATCTCCCTCCACCCTGTCGCAGTGATATCTCCATTCACCCTGTCGCAGTGATATCTCCATCCACCCTGTCGCAGTGGTATCTCCATTCACCCTGTCGCAGTGATATCTCCATCCACTCTGTCGCAGTGATATCTCCATTCACCCTGTCGCAGTGATATCTCCATCCACCCTGTCACAGTGATATCTCCATCCACTCTGTCGCAGTGATATCTCCATTCACCCTGTCACAGTGATATCTCCATCCACTCTGTCGCAGTGATATCTCCATCCACTCTGTCGCAGTGATATCTCCATCCACCCTGTCGCAGTGATATCTCCATCCACCCTGTCACAGTGATATCTCCATCCACTCGGTCGCAGTGATATCTCCATCCACCCTGTCGCAGTAAGATCTCCATCCACTCTGTCACAGTGACATCTCCATCCACTCTGTCGAAGTGTTATCTCCATCTACCCTGTCACAGTGATATCTCCATCCAACCTGTCGCAGTGATATCTCCATCCACCCTGTCGCAGTGATATCTCCATCCACCCTGTCGCAGTGATATCTCCAACCACTCTGTCGCAGTGATATCTATATCCACTCTGTCGCAGTGATATCTCCATCCACCCTGTCGCAGTGATATCTTCATCCACCCTGTCGCAGTGATATCTCCATTCACCCTGTCACAGTAATATCTCCATCCACCCTGTCACAGTGATATCTCCATCCACCCTGTCGCAGTGATATCTCCATCCACCCTGTCGCAGTGATATCTCCATTCACCCTGTCGCAGTGATATCTCCATCCACCCTGTGGCAGTGATATCTCCATCCACCCTGTCGCAGTGATATCTCCATCCACCCTGTCACAGTGATATCTCCATCCACCCTGTCGCAGTGATATCTCCATCCACCCTGTCGCAGTGATATCTCCATTCACCCTGTCGCAGTGATATCTCCATCCACCCTGTCACAGTGATATCTCCATTCACCCTGTCGCAGTGATATCTCCATCCACCCTGTCGCAGTGGTATCTCCATTCACCCTGTCGCAGTGATATCTCCATCCACTCTGTCGCAGTGATATCTCCATTCACCCTGTCGCAGTGATATCTCCATCCACCCTGTCACAGTGATATCTCCATCCACTCTGTCGCAGTGATATCTCCATCCACTCTGTCGCAGTGATATCTCCATTCACCCTGTCGCAGTGATATCTCCATCCACCCTGTCACAGTGATATCTCCATCCACTCTGTCGCAGTGATATCTCCATCCACTCTGTCGCAGTGATATCTCCATCCACCCTGTCGCAGTGATATCTCCATCCACCCTGTCGCAGTGATATCTCCATCCACCCTGTCACAGTGATATCTCCATCCACTCGGTCGCAGTGATATCTCCATCCACCCTGTCGCAGTAAGATCTCCATCCACTCTGTCACAGTGACATCTCCATCCACTCTGTCGAAGTGTTATCTCCATCTACCCTGTCACAGTGATATCTCCATCCAACCTGTCGGAGTGATATCTCCATCCACCCTGTCGCAGTGATATCTCCATCCACCCTGTCGCAGTGATATCTCCAACCACTCTGTCGCAGTGATATCTATATCCACTCTGTCGCAGTGATATCTCCATCCACCCTGTCGCAGTGATATCTCCATCCACTCTGTCACAGGAATATCTCCATCCACCCTGTCACAGTGATATCTCCATCCACCCTGTCGCAGTGATATCTCCAACCACTCTGTCGCAGTGATATCTATATCCACTCTGTCGCAGTGATATCTCCATCCACCCTGTCGCAGTGATATCTCCATCCACCCTGTGGCAGTGATATCTCCATCCACCCTGTCGCCGTGATATCTCCATCCACCCTGTCTCGGTGATATCTCCATCCACCCTGTCGCAGTGATATCTCCATCCACCCTGTCGCAGTGATATCTCCATTCACCCTGTCGCAGTGATATCTCCAACCACCCTGTCACAGTGATATCTCCATCCACCCTGTCACAGTGATATCTCCATCCACCCTGTCGCAGTGATATCTCCATCCACCCTGTCGCAGTGATATCTCCATTCACCCTGTCGCAGTGATATCTCCATCCACCCTGTGGCAGTGATATCTCCATCCACCCTGTCGCAGTGATATCTCCATCCACCCTGTCACAGTGATATCTCCATCCACCCTGTCGCAGTGATATCTCCATCCACCCTGTCGCAGTGATATCTCCATTCACCCTGTCGCAGTGATATCTCCATCCACCCTGTCACAGTGATATCTCCATCCATCCTGTCACAGTGATATCTCCATCCACTCTGTCGCAGTGATATCTCCATCCACCCTGTCACAGTGATATCTCCATCCACTCTGTCGCAGTGATATCTCCATCCACTCTGTCGCAGTGATATCTCCATCCACCCTGTCGCAGTGATATCTCCATCCACCCTGTCACAGTGATATCTCCATCCACTCTGTCACAGTGACATCTCCATCCACTCTGTCGCAGTGTTATCTCCATCTACCCTGTCACAGTGATATCTCCATCCACCCTGTCGCAGTGATATCTCCATCCACCCTGTCGCAGTGATATCTCCATCCACTCTGTCGCAGTGATATCTCCATCCACTCTGTCGCAGTGATATCTCCATCCACCCTGTCGCAGTGATATCTCCATCCACCCTGTCGCAGTGATATCTCCATCCACTCTGTCGCAGTGATATCTCCATCCACCCTGTCACAGTGATATTTCCATCCACCCTGTCGCAGTGATATCTCCATCCACCCTGTCGCAGTGATATCTCCATTCACCCTGTCACAGTAATATCTCCATCCACCCTGTCGCAGTGATATCTCCATCCACCCTGTCACAGTGATATCGCCATCCACCCTGTCGCAGTGATATCTGCATCCACCCTGTCGCAGTGATATCTCCATCCACCCTGTCGCAGTGATATCTCCATCCACTCTTTCGCAGTGATATCTCCATCCACTCTGTCGCAGTGATATCTCCATCCACGCTGTCGCAGTGATATCTCCATCCACTCTTTCGCAGTGATATCTCCATCCACCCTGTCACAGTGATATCTCCCTCCACTCTGTCGCAGTGATATCTCCATCCACCCTGTCACAGTGATATCTCCATCCACCCTGTCGCAGTGATATCTCCATCCACTCTGTCGCAGTGTTATCTCCATCCTCTCTGTCACAGTGATATCTCCATCCACCCTGTCGCAGTGATATCTCCATCCACCCTGTCGCAGTGATATCTCCATCCACTCTGTCGCAGTGATATCTCCATCCACCCTGTCACAGTGATATCTCCATCCACCCTGTCGCAGTGATATCTCCATCCACCCTGTCGCAGTGATATCTTCATCCACCCTGTCACGGTGATATCTCCATCCACCCTGTCGCAGTGATATCTCCATCCACCCTGTCGCAGTGATATCTTCATCCACCCTGTCACGGTGATATCTCCATCCACCCTGTCGCAGTGATATCTCCATCCACCCTGTCGCAGTGATATCTTCATCCACCCTGTCACGGTGATATCTCCATCCACCCTGTCGCAGTGATATCTCCATCCACCCTGTCGCAGTGATATCTCCATTCACCCTGTCACAGTAATATCTCCATCCACCCTGTCACAGTGATATCTCCATCCACCATGTCACAGTGATATCCCCATCCACCCTGTAGCAGTGATATCTCCATCCACCCTGTCGCAGTGATATCTTCATCCACCCTGTCACGGTGATATCTCCATCCACCCTGTCGCAGTGATATCTCCATCCACCCTGTCGCAGTGATATCTCCATTCACCCTGTCACAGTAATATCTCCATCCACCCTGTCACAGTGATATCTCCATCCACCATGTCACAGTGATATCGCCATCCACCCTGTCGCAGTGATATCTCCATCCATCCTGTCACAGTGATATCTCCATCCACCCTGTCGCAGTGATATCTCCATCCACTCTGTCACAGTGATATCTCCATCCACCCTGTCACAGTGATATCTCCATCCACTCTGTCACAGTGATATCTCCATCCACCCTGTCACAGTAATATCTCCATCCACTCTGTCACAGTAATATCTCCATTCACCCTGTCGCAGTGATATCTCCATCCACCCTGTCGCAGTGATATCTCCATCCACCCTGTCGCAGTGATATCTCCATCCACCCTGTCACAGTGATATTTCCATCCACCCTGTCGCAGTGATATCTCCATCCACCCTGTCGCAGTGATATCTCCATTCACCCTGTCACAGTAATATCTCCATCCACCCTGTCGCAGTGATATCTCCATCCACCCTGTCACAGTGATATCGCCATCCACCCTGTCGCAGTGATATCTGCATCCGCCCTGTCGCAGTGATATCTCCATCCACCCTGTCGCAGTGATATCTCCATCCACTCTTTCGCAGTGATATCTCCATCCACTCTGTCGCAGTGATATCTCCATCCACGCTGTCGCAGTGATATCTCCATCCACTCTTTCGCAGTGATATCTCCATCCACCCTGTCACAGTGATATCTCCCTCCACTCTGTCGCAGTGATATCTCCATCCACCCTGTCACAGTGATATCTCCATCCACCCTGTCGCAGTGATATCTCCATCCACTCTGTCGCAGTGTTATCTCCATCCACCCTGTCGCAGTGATATCTCCATCCACCCTGTCACAGTGATATCGCCATTCACCCTGTCGCAGTAATATCTCCATCCACCCTGTCACAGTGATATCTCCATCCACCCTGGCGCAGTGATATCTCCATCCACCCTGTCGCAGTGATATCTCCATCCACCCTGTCGCAGTGATATCTCCATCCACCCTGTCGCAGTGATATCTCCATCCACTCTGTCGCAGTGATATCTCCATCCACCCGGTCACAGTGATATTTCCATCCACCCTGTCGCAGTGATATCTCCATCCACCCTGTCGCAGTGATATCTCCATTCACCCTGTCACAGTAATATCTCCATCCACCCTGTCGCAGTGATATCTCCATCCACCCTGTCACAGTGATATCGCCATCCACCCTGTCGCAGTGATATCTGCATCCGCCCTGTCGCAGTGATATCTCCATCCACCCTGTCGCAGTGATATCTCCATCCACTCTTTCGCAGTGATATCTCCATCCACTCTGTCGCAGTGATATCTCCATCCACGCTGTCGCAGTGATATCTCCATCCACTCTTTCGCAGTGATATCTCCATCCACCCTGTCACAGTGATATCTCCCTCCACTCTGTCGCAGTGATATCTCCATCCACCCTGTCACAGTGATATCTCCATCCACCCTGTCGCAGTGATATCTCCATCCACTCTGTCGCAGTGTTATCTCCATCCTCTCTGTCACAGTGATATCTCCATCCACCCTGTCGCAGTGATATCTCCATCCACCCTGTCGCAGTGATATCTCCATCCACTCTGTCGCAGTGATATCTCCATCCACCCTGTTACAGTGATATCTCCATCCACCCTGTCGCAGTGATATCTCCATCCACCCTGTCGCAGTGATATCTCCATTCACCCTGTCACAGTAATATCTCCATCCACCCTGTCACAGTGATATCTCCATCCACTCTGTCGCAGTGATATCTCCATCCACCCTGTCGCAGTGATATCTCCATCCACTCTGTCACAGTGACATCTCCATCCACTCTGTCGCAGTGTTATCTCCATCTACCCTGTCACAGTGATATCTCCATCCACCCTGTCGCAGTGATATCTCCATCCACCCTGTCGCAGTGATATCTCCATCCACTCTGTCGCAGTGATATCTCCATCCACTCTGTCGCAGTGATATCTCCATCCACCCTGTCGCAGTGATATCTCCATCCACCCTGTCGCAGTGATATCTCCATCCACTCTGTCGCAGTGATATGTCCATCCACTCTGTCGCAGTGATATCTCCATCCACCCTGTCGCAGTGATATCTCCATCCACCCTGTCGCAGTGATATCTCCATTCACCCTGTCACAGTAATATCTCCATCCACCCTGTCACAGTGATATCTCCATCCACCATGTCACAGTGATATCGCCATCCACCCTGTCGCAGTGATATCTCCATCCATCCTGTCACAGTGATATCTCCATCCACCCTGTCGCAGTGATATCTCCATCCACTCTGTCACAGTGATATCTCCATCCACCCTGTCACAGTGATATCTCCATCCACTCTGTCACAGTGATATCTCCATCCACCCTGTCACAGTAATATCTCCATCCACTCTGTCACAGTAATATCTCCATTCACCCTGTCGCAGTGATATCTCCATCCACCCTGTCGCAGTGATATCTCCATCCACCCTGTCGCAGTGATATCTCCATCCACCCTGTCACAGTGATATTTCCATCCACCCTGTCGCAGTGATATCTCCATCCACCCTGTCGCAGTGATATCTCCATTCACCCTGTCACTGTAATATCTCCATCCACCCTGTCGCAGTGATATCTCCATCCACCCTGTCACAGTGATATCGCCATCCACCCTGTCGCAGTGATATCTGCATCCGCCCTGTCGCAGTGATATCTCCATCCACCCTGTCGCAGTGATATCTCCATCCACTCTTTCGCAGTGATATCTCCATCCACTCTGTCGCAGTGATATCTCCATCCACGCTGTCGCAGTGATATCTCCATCCACTCTTTCGCAGTGATATCTCCATCCACCCTGTCACAGTGATATCTCCCACCACTCTGTCGCAGTGATATCTCCATCCACCCTGTCACAGTGATATCTCCATCCACCCTGTCGCAGTGATATCTCCATCCACTCTGTCGCAGTGTTATCTCCATCCTCTCTGTCACAGTGATATCTCCATCCACCCTGTCGCAGTGATATCTCCATCCACCCTGTCGCAGTGATATCTCCATCCACTCTGTCGCAGTGATATCTCCATCCACCCTGTCACAGTGATATCTCCATCCACCCTGTCGCAGTGATATCTCCATCCACCCTGTCGCAGTGATATCTCCATTCACCCTGTCACAGTAATATCTCCATCCACCCTGTCACAGTGATATCTCCATCCACTCTGTCGCAGTGATATCTCCATCCACCCTGTCGCAGTGATATCTCCATCCACTCTGTCACAGTGACATCTCCATCCACTCTGTCGCAGTGTTATCTCCATCTACCCTGTCACAGTGATATCTCCATCCACCCTGTCGCAGTGATATCTCCATCCACCCTGTCGCAGTGATATCTCCATCCACTCTGTCGCAGTGATATCTCCATCCACTCTGTCGCAGTGATATCTCCATCCACCCTGTCGCAGTGATATCTCCATCCACCCTGTCGCAGTGATATCTCCATCCACTCTGTCGCAGTGATATGTCCATCCACTCTGTCGCAGTGATATCTCCATCCACCCTGTCGCAGTGATATCTCCATCCACCCTGTCGCAGTGATATCTCCATTCACCCTGTCACAGTAATATCTCCATCCACCCTGTCACAGTGATATCTCCATCCACCATGTCACAGTGATATCGCCATCCACCCTGTCGCAGTGATATCTCCATCCATCCTGTCACACTGATATCTCCATCCACCCTGTCGCAGTGATATCTCCATCCACTCTGTCACAGTTATATCTCCATCCACCCTGTCACAGTGATATCTCCATCCACTCTGTCACAGTGATATCTCCATCCACCCTGTCACAGTAATATCTCCATCCACTCTGTCACAGTAATATCTCCATTCACCCTGTCGCAGTGATATCTCCATCCACCCTGTCACAGTAATATCTCCATTCACCCTGTCGCAGTGATATCTCCATCCACCCTGTCACAGTAATATCTCCATCCACTCTGTCACAGTAATATCTCCATCCACCCTGTCACAGTAATATCTCCATCCACTCTGTCGCAGTGATATCTCCATCCACCCTGTCACAGTAATATCTCCATCCACCCTGTCGCAGTGTTATCTCCATCCACCCTGTCACAGTGATATCTCCATCCACCCTGTCACAGTGATATCTCCCTCCACTCTGTCGCAGTGATATCTCCATCCACCCCGTCACAGTGATATCTCCATCCACTCTGTCACAGTGATATCGCCATCCACTCTGTCACAGTAATATCTCCATCCACTCTGTCACAGTAGTATCTCCATCCACCCTGTCGCTGTGTTATCTCCATCCACCCTGTCACAGTGATATCTCCATCCACCCTGTCACAGTGATATCTCCATCAACCCTGTCGCAGTGATATCTCCATCCACTCTGTCACAGTAATATCTACATCCACCCTGTCACAGTGATATCTCCATCCACCCTGTCACAGTGATATCTCCATCCACCCTGTCGCAGTGATATCTCCATCCACCTTGTCGCAGTGATATCTCCATCCACCCTGTCACAGTGATATCTCCATTCACCCTGTCACAGTGATACCTCCATCCACCCTGTCGCAGTCATATCGCCATCCATCCTGTCACAGTGATATCTCCATCCACCCTGTCGCAGTGATATCTCCATCCACCCTGTCACAGTGATATCTCCATTCACCCTGTCACAGTGTTATCTCCATCCACCCTGTCGCAGTGATATCGCCATCCACTCTGTCGCAGTGATATCTCCATCCACCCTGTCACAGTAATATCTCCATCCACCCTGTCGCAGTGTTATCTCCATCCACCCTGTCACAGTGATATCTCCATCCACCCTGTCACAGTGATATCTCCCTCCCCTCTGTCGCAGTGATATCTCCATCCACCCTGTCACAGTGATATCACCATCCACTCTGTCGCAGTGATATCTCCATCCACCCTGTCGCAGTGTTATCTCCATCCACCCTGTCACAGTGATATCTCCATCCACCCTGTCGCAGTGATATCTCCATCCACTCTGTCACAGTAATATCTCCATCCACCCTGTCACAGTGATATCTCCATCCACCCTGTCGCAGTGATAGCTCCATCCACCCTGTCACAGTGATATCTCCATCCACCCTGTCACAGTGATATCTCCATCCACCCTGTCACAGTGATATCTCCATCCACTCTGTCGCAGTGATACCTCCATCCACCCTGTCGCAGTGTTATCTCCATCCACCCTGTCGCAGTGATATCTCCATCCACCCTGTCACAGTGATATCGCCATTCACCCTGTCGCAGTAATATCTCCATCCACCCTGTCACAGTGATATCTCCATCCACCCTGTCGCAGTGATATCTCCATCCACCCTGTCGCAGTGTTATCTCCATCCACCCTGTCGCAGTGATATCTCCATCCACCCTGTCGCAGTGATATCTCCATCCACTCTGTCGCAGTGATATCTCCATCCACCCTGTCACAGTAATATCTCCATCCACCCTGTCACAGTGATATCTCCATCCACCCTGTCGCAGTGATATCTCCATCCACTCTGTCACAGTAATATCTCCATCCACCCTGTCGCAGTGTTATCTCCATCCACCCAGTCGCAGTGATATCTCCATCCACTCTGTCACAGTAATATCTCCATCCACCCTGTCGCAGTGTTATCTCCATCCACCCTGTCGCAGTGATATCTCCATCCACTCTGTCACAGTAATATCTCCATCCACCCTGTCACAGTGATATCTCCATCCACCCTGTCACAGTAATATCTCCATCCACCCTGTCGCAGTGTTATCTCCATCCACCCTGTCGCAGTGATACCTCCATCCACCCTGTCGCAGTGTTATCTCCATCCACCCTGTCGCAGTGATATCTCCATCCACCCTGTCACAGTGATATCTCCATCCACCCTGTCACATTGATATCGCCATTCATCCTGTCGCAGTGATATCTCCATCCACCCTGTCACAGTGATATCTCCATCCACTCTGTCGCAGTGATATCTCCATCCACCCTGTCACAGTAATATCTCCATCCACCCTGTCACAGTAATATCTCCATCCACCCTGTCACAGTGATATCTCCATCCACTCTGTCGCAGTGATATCTCCATCCACCCTGTCACAGTGATATCTCCATCCACCCTGTCACAGAGATATCGCCATCCACCCTGTCACAGTGATATCATCCATCCACCCTGTCACAGTGATATCTCCATTCACCCTGTCGCAGTGATATCTCCATCCACCCTGTCGCAGTGGTATCTCCATTCACCCTGTCGCAGTGATATCTCCATCCACTCTGTCGCAGTGATATCTCCATTCACCCTGTCGCAGTGATATCTCCATCCACCCTGTCACAGTGATATCTCCATCCACTCTGTCGCAGTGATATCTCCATCCACTCTGTCGCAGTGATATCTCCATCCACCCTGTCGCAGTGATATCTCCATCCACCCTGTCACAGTGATATCTCCATCCACTCGGTCGCAGTGATATCTCCATCCACTCTGTCGCAGTGATATCTCCATCCACCCTGTCACAGTGATATCTCCATCCACTCGGTCGCAGTGATATCTCCATCCACTCTGTCGCAGTAAGATCTCCATCCACTCTGTCACAGTGACATCTCCATCCACTCTGTCGCAGTCTTATCTCCATCTACCCTGTCACAGTGATATCTCCATCCAACCTGTCGCAGTGATATCTCCATCCACCCTGTCGCAGTGATATCTCCATCCACCCTGTCGCAGTGATATCTCCAACCACTCTGTCGCAGTGATATCTATATCCACTCTGTCGCAGTGATATCTCCATCCACCCTGTCGCAGTGATATCTTCATCCACCCTGTCGCAGTGATATCTCCATTCACCCTGTCACAGTAATAACTCCATCCACCCTGTCACAGTGATATCTCCATCCACCCTGTCGCAGTGATATCTCCATCCACCCTGTCGCAGTGATATCTCCATTCACCCTGTCGCAGTGATATCTCCATCCACCCTGTGGCAGTGATATCTCCATCCACCCTGTCGCAGTGATATCTCCATCCACCCTGTCACAGTGATATCTCCATCCACCCTGTCGCAGTGATATCTCCATCCACCCTGTCGCAGTGATATCTCCATTCACCCTGTCGCAGTGATATCTCCATCCACCCTGTCACAGTGATATCTCCATCCACCCTGTCACAGTGATATCTCCATCCACCCTGTCGCAGTGATATCTCCATCCACCCTGTCACAGTGATATCTCCATTCACCCTGTCGCAGTGATATCTCCATCCACCCTGTGGCAGTGATATCTCCATCCACCCTGTCGCAGTGATATCTCCATCCACCCTGTCACAGTGATATCTCCATCCACCCTGTCGCAGTGATATCTCCATCCACCCTGTCGCAGTGATATCTCCATTCACCCTGTCGCAGTGATATCTCCATCCACCCTGTCACAGTGATATCTCCATCCATCCTGTCACAGTGATATCTCCATCCACTCTGTCGCAGTGATATCTCCATCCACCCTGTCACAGTGATATCTCCATCCACCATGTCACAGTGATATCGCCATCCACCCTGTCGCAGTGATATCTCCATCCATCCTGTCACAGTGATATCTCCATCCACCCTGTCGCAGTGATATCTCCATCCACTCTGTCACAGTGATATCTCCATCCACCCTGTCACAGTGATATCTCCATCCACTCTGTCACAGTGATATCTCCATCCACCCTGTCACAGTAATATCTCCATCCACTCTGTCACAGTAATATCTCCATTCACCCTGTCGCAGTGATATCTCCATCCACCCTGTCGCAGTGATATCTCCATCCACCCTGTCGCAGTGATATCTCCATCCACCCTGTCACAGTGATATTTCCATCCACCCTGTCGCAGTGATATCTCCATCCACCCTGTCGCAGTGATATCTCCATTCACCCTGTCACAGTAATATCTCCATCCACCCTGTCGCAGTGATATCTCCATCCACCCTGTCACAGTGATATCGCCATCCACCCTGTCGCAGTGATATCTGCATCCGCCCTGTCGCAGTGATATCTCCATCCACCCTGTCGCAGTGATATCTCCATCCACTCTTTCGCAGTGATATCTCCATCCACTCTGTCGCAGTGATATCTCCATCCACGCTGTCGCAGTGATATCTCCATCCACTCTTTCGCAGTGATATCTCCATCCACCCTGTCACAGTGATATCTCCCTCCACTCTGTCGCAGTGATATCTCCATCCACCCTGTCACAGTGATATCTCCATCCACCCTGTCGCAGTGATATCTCCATCCACTCTGTCGCAGTGTTATCTCCATCCACCCTGTCGCAGTGATATCTCCATCCACCCTGTCACAGTGATATCGCCATTCACCCTGTCGCAGTAATATCTCCATCCACCCTGTCACAGTGATATCTCCATCCACCCTGGCGCAGTGATATCTCCATCCACCCTGTCGCAGTGATATCTCCATCCACCCTGTCGCAGTGATATCTCCATCCACCCTGTCGCAGTGATATCTCCATCCACTCTGTCGCAGTGATATCTCCATCCACCCGGTCACAGTGATATTTCCATCCACCCTGTCGCAGTGATATCTCCATCCACCCTGTCGCAGTGATATCTCCATTCACCCTGTCACAGTAATATCTCCATCCACCCTGTCGCAGTGATATCTCCATCCACCCTGTCACAGTGATATCGCCATCCACCCTGTCGCAGTGATATCTGCATCCGCCCTGTCGCAGTGATATCTCCATCCACCCTGTCGCAGTGATATCTCCATCCACTCTTTCGCAGTGATATCTCCATCCACTCTGTCGCAGTGATATCTCCATCCACGCTGTCGCAGTGATATCTCCATCCACTCTTTCGCAGTGATATCTCCATCCACCCTGTCACAGTGATATCTCCCTCCACTCTGTCGCAGTGATATCTCCATCCACCCTGTCACAGTGATATCTCCATCCACCCTGTCGCAGTGATATCTCCATCCACTCTGTCGCAGTGTTATCTCCATCCTCTCTGTCACAGTGATATCTCCATCCACCCTGTCGCAGTGATATCTCCATCCACCCTGTCGCAGTGATATCTCCATCCACTCTGTCGCAGTGATATCTCCATCCACCCTGTTACAGTGATATCTCCATCCACCCTGTCGCAGTGATATCTCCATCCACCCTGTCGCAGTGATATCTCCATTCACCCTGTCACAGTAATATCTCCATCCACCCTGTCACAGTGATATCTCCATCCACTCTGTCGCAGTGATATCTCCATCCACCCTGTCGCAGTGATATCTCCATCCACTCTGTCACAGTGACATCTCCATCCACTCTGTCGCAGTGTTATCTCCATCTACCCTGTCACAGTGATATCTCCATCCACCCTGTCGCAGTGATATCTCCATCCACCCTGTCGCAGTGATATCTCCATCCACTCTGTCGCAGTGATATCTCCATCCACTCTGTCGCAGTGATATCTCCATCCACCCTGTCGCAGTGATATCTCCATCCACCCTGTCGCAGTGATATCTCCATCCACTCTGTCGCAGTGATATGTCCATCCACTCTGTCGCAGTGATATCTCCATCCACCCTGTCGCAGTGATATCTCCATCCACCCTGTCGCAGTGATATCTCCATTCACCCTGTCACAGTAATATCTCCATCCACCCTGTCACAGTGATATCTCCATCCACCATGTCACAGTGATATCGCCATCCACCCTGTCGCAGTGATATCTCCATCCATCCTGTCACAGTGATATCTCCATCCACCCTGTCGCAGTGATATCTCCATCCACTCTGTCACAGTGATATCTCCATCCACCCTGTCACAGTGATATCTCCATCCACTCTGTCACAGTGATATCTCCATCCACCCTGTCACAGTAATATCTCCATCCACTCTGTCACAGTAATATCTCCATTCACCCTGTCGCAGTGATATCTCCATCCACCCTGTCGCAGTGATATCTCCATCCACCCTGTCGCAGTGATATCTCCATCCACCCTGTCACAGTGATATTTCCATCCACCCTGTCGCAGTGATATCTCCATCCACCCTGTCGCAGTGATATCTCCATTCACCCTGTCACTGTAATATCTCCATCCACCCTGTCGCAGTGATATCTCCATCCACCCTGTCACAGTGATATCGCCATCCACCCTGTCGCAGTGATATCTGCATCCGCCCTGTCGCAGTGATATCTCCATCCACCCTGTCGCAGTGATATCTCCATCCACTCTTTCGCAGTGATATCTCCATCCACTCTGTCGCAGTGATATCTCCATCCACGCTGTCGCAGTGATATCTCCATCCACTCTTTCGCAGTGATATCTCCATCCACCCTGTCACAGTGATATCTCCCACCACTCTGTCGCAGTGATATCTCCATCCACCCTGTCACAGTGATATCTCCATCCACCCTGTCGCAGTGATATCTCCATCCACTCTGTCGCAGTGTTATCTCCATCCTCTCTGTCACAGTGATATCTCCATCCACCCTGTCGCAGTGATATCTCCATCCACCCTGTCGCAGTGATATCTCCATCCACTCTGTCGCAGTGATATCTCCATCCACCCTGTCACAGTGATATCTCCATCCACCCTGTCGCAGTGATATCTCCATCCACCCTGTCGCAGTGATATCTCCATTCACCCTGTCACAGTAATATCTCCATCCACCCTGTCACAGTGATATCTCCATCCACTCTGTCGCAGTGATATCTCCATCCACCCTGTCGCAGTGATATCTCCATCCACTCTGTCACAGTGACATCTCCATCCACTCTGTCGCAGTGTTATCTCCATCTACCCTGTCACAGTGATATCTCCATCCACCCTGTCGCAGTGATATCTCCATCCACCCTGTCGCAGTGATATCTCCATCCACTCTGTCGCAGTGATATCTCCATCCACTCTGTCGCAGTGATATCTCCATCCACCCTGTCGCAGTGATATCTCCATCCACCCTGTCGCAGTGATATCTCCATCCACTCTGTCGCAGTGATATGTCCATCCACTCTGTCGCAGTGATATCTCCATCCACCCTGTCGCAGTGATATCTCCATCCACCCTGTCGCAGTGATATCTCCATTCACCCTGTCACAGTAATATCTCCATCCACCCTGTCACAGTGATATCTCCATCCACCATGTCACAGTGATATCGCCATCCACCCTGTCGCAGTGATATCTCCATCCATCCTGTCACACTGATATCTCCATCCACCCTGTCGCAGTGATATCTCCATCCACTCTGTCACAGTTATATCTCCATCCACCCTGTCACAGTGATATCTCCATCCACTCTGTCACAGTGATATCTCCATCCACCCTGTCACAGTAATATCTCCATCCACTCTGTCACAGTAATATCTCCATTCACCCTGTCGCAGTGATATCTCCATCCACCCTGTCACAGTAATATCTCCATTCACCCTGTCGCAGTGATATCTCCATCCACCCTGTCACAGTAATATCTCCATCCACTCTGTCACAGTAATATCTCCATCCACCCTGTCACAGTAATATCTCCATCCACTCTGTCGCAGTGATATCTCCATCCACCCTGTCACAGTAATATCTCCATCCACCCTGTCGCAGTGTTATCTCCATCCACCCTGTCACAGTGATATCTCCATCCACCCTGTCACAGTGATATCTCCCTCCACTCTGTCGCAGTGATATCTCCATCCACCCCGTCACAGTGATATCTCCATCCACTCTGTCACAGTGATATCGCCATCCACTCTGTCACAGTAATATCTCCATCCACTCTGTCACAGTAGTATCTCCATCCACCCTGTCGCTGTGTTATCTCCATCCACCCTGTCACAGTGATATCTCCATCCACCCTGTCACAGTGATATCTCCATCAACCCTGTCGCAGTGATATCTCCATCCACTCTGTCACAGTAATATCTACATCCACCCTGTCACAGTGATATCTCCATCCACCCTGTCACAGTGATATCTCCATCCACCCTGTCGCAGTGATATCTCCATCCACCTTGTCGCAGTGATATCTCCATCCACCCTGTCACAGTGATATCTCCATTCACCCTGTCACAGTGATACCTCCATCCACCCTGTCGCAGTCATATCGCCATCCATCCTGTCACAGTGATATCTCCATCCACCCTGTCGCAGTGATATCTCCATCCACCCTGTCACAGTGATATCTCCATTCACCCTGTCACAGTGTTATCTCCATCCACCCTGTCGCAGTGATATCGCCATCCACTCTGTCGCAGTGATATCTCCATCCACCCTGTCACAGTAATATCTCCATCCACCCTGTCGCAGTGTTATCTCCATCCACCCTGTCACAGTGATATCTCCATCCACCCTGTCACAGTGATATCTCCCTCCCCTCTGTCGCAGTGATATCTCCATCCACCCTGTCACAGTGATATCACCATCCACTCTGTCGCAGTGATATCTCCATCCACCCTGTCGCAGTGTTATCTCCATCCACCCTGTCACAGTGATATCTCCATCCACCCTGTCGCAGTGATATCTCCATCCACTCTGTCACAGTAATATCTCCATCCACCCTGTCACAGTGATATCTCCATCCACCCTGTCGCAGTGATAGCTCCATCCACCCTGTCACAGTGATATCTCCATCCACCCTGTCACAGTGATATCTCCATCCACCCTGTCACAGTGATATCTCCATCCACTCTGTCGCAGTGATACCTCCATCCACCCTGTCGCAGTGTTATCTCCATCCACCCTGTCGCAGTGATATCTCCATCCACCCTGTCACAGTGATATCGCCATTCACCCTGTCGCAGTAATATCTCCATCCACCCTGTCACAGTGATATCTCCATCCACCCTGTCGCAGTGATATCTCCATCCACCCTGTCGCAGTGTTATCTCCATCCACCCTGTCGCAGTGATATCTCCATCCACCCTGTCGCAGTGATATCTCCATCCACTCTGTCGCAGTGATATCTCCATCCACCCTGTCACAGTAATATCTCCATCCACCCTGTCACAGTGATATCTCCATCCACCCTGTCGCAGTGATATCTCCATCCACTCTGTCACAGTAATATCTCCATCCACCCTGTCGCAGTGTTATCTCCATCCACCCAGTCGCAGTGATATCTCCATCCACTCTGTCACAGTAATATCTCCATCCACCCTGTCGCAGTGTTATCTCCATCCACCCTGTCGCAGTGATATCTCCATCCACTCTGTCACAGTAATATCTCCATCCACCCTGTCACAGTGATATCTCCATCCACCCTGTCACAGTAATATCTCCATCCACCCTGTCGCAGTGTTATCTCCATCCACCCTGTCGCAGTGATACCTCCATCCACCCTGTCGCAGTGTTATCTCCATCCACCCTGTCGCAGTGATATCTCCATCCACCCTGTCACAGTGATATCTCCATCCACCCTGTCACATTGATATCGCCATTCATCCTGTCGCAGTGATATCTCCATCCACCCTGTCACAGTGATATCTCCATCCACTCTGTCGCAGTGATATCTCCATCCACCCTGTCACAGTAATATCTCCATCCACCCTGTCACAGTAATATCTCCATCCACCCTGTCACAGTGATATCTCCATCCACTCTGTCGCAGTGATATCTCCATCCACCCTGTCACAGTGATATCTCCATCCACCCTGTCACAGAGATATCGCCATCCACCCTGTCACAGTGATATCATCCATCCACCCTGTCACAGTGATATCTCCATTCACCCTGTCGCAGTGATATCTCCATCCACCCTGTCGCAGTGGTATCTCCATTCACCCTGTCGCAGTGATATCTCCATCCACTCTGTCGCAGTGATATCTCCATTCACCCTGTCGCAGTGATATCTCCATCCACCCTGTCACAGTGATATCTCCATCCACTCTGTCGCAGTGATATCTCCATCCACTCTGTCGCAGTGATATCTCCATCCACCCTGTCGCAGTGATATCTCCATCCACCCTGTCACAGTGATATCTCCATCCACTCGGTCGCAGTGATATCTCCATCCACTCTGTCGCAGTGATATCTCCATCCACCCTGTCACAGTGATATCTCCATCCACTCGGTCGCAGTGATATCTCCATCCACTCTGTCGCAGTAAGATCTCCATCCACTCTGTCACAGTGACATCTCCATCCACTCTGTCGCAGTCTTATCTCCATCTACCCTGTCACAGTGATATCTCCATCCAACCTGTCGCAGTGATATCTCCATCCACCCTGTCGCAGTGATATCTCCATCCACCCTGTCGCAGTGATATCTCCAACCACTCTGTCGCAGTGATATCTATATCCACTCTGTCGCAGTGATATCTCCATCCACCCTGTCGCAGTGATATCTTCATCCACCCTGTCGCAGTGATATCTCCATTCACCCTGTCACAGTAATAACTCCATCCACCCTGTCACAGTGATATCTCCATCCACCCTGTCGCAGTGATATCTCCATCCACCCTGTCGCAGTGATATCTCCATTCACCCTGTCGCAGTGATATCTCCATCCACCCTGTGGCAGTGATATCTCCATCCACCCTGTCGCAGTGATATCTCCATCCACCCTGTCACAGTGATATCTCCATCCACCCTGTCGCAGTGATATCTCCATCCACCCTGTCGCAGTGATATCTCCATTCACCCTGTCGCAGTGATATCTCCATCCACCCTGTCACAGTGATATCTCCATCCACCCTGTCACAGTGATATCTCCATCCACCCTGTCGCAGTGATATCTCCATCCACCCTGTCACAGTGATATCTCCATTCACCCTGTCGCAGTGATATCTCCATCCACCCTGTGGCAGTGATATCTCCATCCACCCTGTCGCAGTGATATCTCCATCCACCCTGTCACAGTGATATCTCCATCCACCCTGTCGCAGTGATATCTCCATCCACCCTGTCGCAGTGATATCTCCATTCACCCTGTCGCAGTGATATCTCCATCCACCCTGTCACAGTGATATCTCCATCCATCCTGTCACAGTGATATCTCCATCCACTCTGTCGCAGTGATATCTCCATCCACCCTGTCACAGTGATATCTCCATCCACTCTGTCGCAGTGATATCTCCATCCACTCTGTCGCAGTGATATCTCCATCCACACTGTCACAGTGACATCTCCATCCACTCTGTCGCAGTGTTATCTCCATCTACCCTGTCACAGTGATATCTCCATTCACCCTGTCGCAGTGATATCTCCATCCACCCTGTCACAGTGATATCTCCATCCACTCTGTCACAGTGACATCTCCATCCACTCTGTCGCAGTGTTATCTCCATCTACCCTGTCACAGTGATATCTCCATCCACCCTGTCGCAGTGATATCTCCATCCACCCTGTCGCAGTGATATCTCCATCCACTCTGTCGCAGTGATATCTCCATCCACTCTGTCGCAGTGATATCTCCATCCACCCTGTCGCAGTGATATCTCCATCCACCCTGTCGCAGTAATATCTCCATTCCACCCTGTCACAGTAATATCTCCATCCACCCTGTCGCAGTGTTATCTCCATCCACCCTGTCGCAGTGCTACCTCCATCCACCCTGTCGCAGTGTTATCTCCATCCACCCTGTCGCAGTGATATCTCCATCCACCCTGTCGCAGTGATATCTCCATCCACCCTGTCACAGTGATATCGCCATTCATCCTGTCGCAGTGATATCTCCATCCACCCTGTCACAGTGATATCTCCATCCACCCTGTCGCAGTGATATCTCCATCCACTCTGTCGCAGTGATATCTCCCTCCACCCTGTCGCAGTGATATCTCCATCCACCCTGTCACAGTGATATCTCCATCCACCCTGTCGCAGTGATATCTCCATCCACCCTGTCACAGTGATATCTCCATCCACTCTGTCGCAGTGATATCGCCATCCTCTCTGTCACAGTAATATCTCCATCCATTCTGTCACAGTGATATCTCCATCCACTCTGTCGCAGTGATATCTCCCTCCACCCAGTCGCAGTGATATCTCCGTCCACTCTGTCGCAGTGATATCGCCATCCACTCTATCACAGTAATATCTCCATCCACTCTGTCACAGTAATATCTCCATCGACCCTGTCGCAGTGATATCTCCATCCACTCTGTCACAGTGATAACTCCATCCACTCTGTCGCAGTGATATCTCCATCCACGCTGTCACAGTGATATCGCCATCCACCCTGTCGCAATGATATCTCCATCCACCCTGTCGCAGTGATATCTCCATCCATCCTGTCGCAGTGATATCTCCATCCACCCTGTCGCAGTGATATTGCCATCCACTCTGTCACAGTAATATCTCCATCCACCCTGTCACAGTGATATCGCCATCCACCCTGTCACAGTGATATCTCCATCCACCCTGTCGCAGTGATATCTCCATCCACCCTGTCGCAGTGATATCGCCATCCACCCTGTCGCAGTAATATCTCCATCCACCCTGTCGCAGTGATATCTCCATCCACCCTGTCAAAGTAATATCTCCATCCACACTGTCGCAGTGATATCTCCATCCACCCTGTCGCAGTGATATCTCCATCCACCCTGTCACAGTGATATCTCCATCCACCCTGTCGCAGTGATATCTCCTTCCACTCTGTCACAGTAATATCTCCATCCACACTGTCGCAGTGATATCTCCATCCACCCTGTCGCAGTGATATCTCCATCCACACTGTCACAGTGATATCTCCATCCACCCTGTCACAGTAATATCTCCATCCACACTGTCGCAGTGATATCTCCATCCACCCTGTCGCAGTGATATCTCCATCCACCCTGTCACAGTGATATCGCCATTCACCCTGTCGCAGCGATATCTCCAACCACCCTGTCGCAGTGATATCTCCATCCACCCTGTCACAGTGATATCGCCATCCACCCTGTCACAGTGATATCTCCATCCACCCTGTCACAGTGATATCTCCATTCACCCTGTCGCAGTGATATCTCCATCCATTCTGTCGCAGTGTTATCTCCATCTACCCTGTCACAGTGATATCTCCCTCCACCCTGTCGCAGTGATATCTCCATTCACCCTGTCGCAGTGATATCTCCATCCACCCTGTCGCAGTGGTATCTCCATTCACCCTGTCGCAGTGATATCTCCATCCACTCTGTCGCAGTGATATCTCCATCCACCCTGTCACAGTGATATCTCCATCCACTCTGTCGCAGTGATATCTCCATCCACTCTGTCGCAGTGATATCTCCATCTACCCTGTCACAGTGATATCGCCATTCACCCTGTCGCAGTGATATCTCCATCCACCCTGTCACAGTGATATCGCCATCCACCCTGTCACAGTGATATCTCCATCCACCCTGTCACAGTGATAACTCCATTCACCCTGTCGCAGTGATATCTCCATCCATTCTGTCGCAGTGTTATCTCCATCTACCCTGTCACAGTGATATCTCCCTCCACCCTGTCGCAGTGATATCTCCATTCACCCTGTCGCAGTGATATCTCCATCCACCCTGTCGCAGTGGTATCTCCATTCACCCTGTCGCAGTGATATCTCCATCCACTCTGTCGCAGTGATATCTCCATCCACCCTGTCACAGTGACATCTCCATCCACTCTGTCGCAGTGTTATCTCCATCCACCCTGTCGCAGTGATATCTCCATCCATCCTGTCGCAGTGATATCTCCATCCACCCTGTCGCAGTGATATTGCCATCCACTCTGTCACAGTAATATCTCCATCCACCCTGTCACAGTGATATCGCCATCCACCCTGTCACAGTGATATCTCCATCCACCCTGTCGCAGTGATATCTCCATCCACCCTGTCGCAGTGATATCGCCATCCACCCTGTCGCAGTAATATCTCCATCCACCCTGTCGCAGTGATATCTCCATCCACCCTGTCAAAGTAATATCTCCATCCACACTGTCGCAGTGATATCTCCATCCACCCTGTCGCAGTGATATCTCCATCCACCCTGTCACAGTGATATCTCCATCCACCCTGTCGCAGTGATATCTCCTTCCACTCTGTCACAGTAATATCTCCATCCACACTGTCGCAGTGATATCTCCATCCACCCTGTCGCAGTGATATCTCCATCCACACTGTCACAGTGATATCTCCATCCACCCTGTCACAGTAATATCTCCATCCACACTGTCGCAGTGATATCTCCATCCACCCTGTCGCAGTGATATCTCCATCCACCCTGTCACAGTGATATCGCCATTCACCCTGTCGCAGCGATATCTCCAACCACCCTGTCGCAGTGATATCTCCATCCACCCTGTCACAGTGATATCGCCATCCACCCTGTCACAGTGATATCTCCATCCACCCTGTCACAGTGATATCTCCATTCACCCTGTCGCAGTGATATCTCCATCCATTCTGTCGCAGTGTTATCTCCATCTACCCTGTCACAGTGATATCTCCCTCCACCCTGTCGCAGTGATATCTCCATTCACCCTGTCGCAGTGATATCTCCATCCACCCTGTCGCAGTGGTATCTCCATTCACCCTGTCGCAGTGATATCTCCATCCACTCTGTCGCAGTGATATCTCCATCCACCCTGTCACAGTGATATCTCCATCCACTCTGTCGCAGTGATATCTCCATCCACTCTGTCGCAGTGATATCTCCATCTACCCTGTCACAGTGATATCGCCATTCACCCTGTCGCAGTGATATCTCCATCCACCCTGTCACAGTGATATCGCCATCCACCCTGTCACAGTGATATCTCCATCCACCCTGTCACAGTGATAACTCCATTCACCCTGTCGCAGTGATATCTCCATCCATTCTGTCGCAGTGTTATCTCCATCTACCCTGTCACAGTGATATCTCCCTCCACCCTGTCGCAGTGATATCTCCATTCACCCTGTCGCAGTGATATCTCCATCCACCCTGTCGCAGTGGTATCTCCATTCACCCTGTCGCAGTGATATCTCCATCCACTCTGTCGCAGTGATATCTCCATCCACCCTGTCACAGTGACATCTCCATCCACTCTGTCGCAGTGTTATCTCCATCTACCCTGTCACAGTGATATCTCCATTCACCCTGTCGCAGTGATATCTCCATCCACCCTGTCACAGTGATATCTCCATCCACTCTGTCACAGTGACATCTCCATCCACTCTGTCGCAGTGTTATCTCCATCTACCCTGTCACAGTGATATCTCCATCCACCCTGTCGCAGTGATATCTCCATCCACCCTGTCGCAGTGATATCTCCATCCACTCTGTCGCAGTGATATCTCCATCCACTCTGTCGCAGTGATATCTCCATCCACCCTGTCGCAGTGATATCTCCATCCACCCTGTCGCAGTAATATCTCCATCCACCCTGTCACAGTAATATCTCCATCGACCCTGTCGCAGTGATATCTCCATCCACCCTGTCACAGTAATATCTCCATCCACCCTGTCGCGGTAATATCTCCATCCACCCTGTCGCAGTGATATCTCCATCCACCCTGTCACAGTGATATCTCCATCCACCCTGTCGCAGTAATATCTCCATCCACCCTGTCACAGTGATATCTCCATCCACCCTG
This sequence comes from Chiloscyllium plagiosum, assembly GCF_037043375.1. Classification (NCBI taxonomy): domain Eukaryota; kingdom Metazoa; phylum Chordata; class Chondrichthyes; order Orectolobiformes; family Hemiscylliidae; genus Chiloscyllium; species Chiloscyllium plagiosum. Next base: position 160,415,385 of record NW_028270140.1, on the reverse strand, counting down.
TCACAGTGATATCTCCATCCACCCTGTCGCAGTAATATCTCCATCCACCCTGTCGCAGTGATATCTCCATCCACCCTGTCACAGTGATATCTCCATCCACCCTGTCACAGTAATATCTCCATCCACCCTGTCGCAGTGATATCTCCATCCACCCTGTCACAGTGATATCTCCATCCACCCTGTCGCAGTGATATCTCCATCCACCCTGTCACAGTAATATCTCCATCCACCCTGTCGCAGTGTTATCTCCATCCACCCTGTCGCAGTAATATCTCCATCCACCCTGTCGCAGTGATATCTCCATCCATCCTGTCGCAGTGATATCTCCATCCACCCTGTCGCAGTGATATTGCCATCCACTCTGTCACAGTAATATCTCCATCCACCCTGTCACAGTGATATCGCCATCCACCCTGTCACAGTGATATCTCCATCCACCCTGTCGCAGTGATATCTCCATCCACCCTGTCGCAGTGATATCGCCATCCACCCTGTCGCAGTAATATCTCCATCCTCCCTGTCGCAGTGATATCTCCATCCACCCTGTCAAAGTAATATCTCCATCCACACTGTCTCAGTGATATCTCCATCCACCCTGTCACAGTGATATCGCCATTCATCCTGTCGCAGTGATATCTCCATCCACCCTGTCACAGTGATATCTCCATCCACCCTGTCGCAGTGATATCTCCATCCACCCTGTCACAGTAATATCTCCATCCACCCTGTCGCAGTGATATCTCCATCCACCCTGTCACAGTAATATCTCCATCCACCCTGTCGCGGTAATATCTCCATCCACCCTGTCGCAGTGATATCTCCATCCACCCTGTCACAGTGATATCTCCATCCACCCTGTCGCAGTAATATCTCCATCCACCCTGTCGCAGTGATATCTCCATCCACCCTGTCACAGTGATATCTCCATCCACCCTGTCGCAGTAATATCTCCATCCACCCTGTCGCAGTGATATCTCCATCCACCCTGTCACAGTGATATCTCCATCCACCCTGTCACAGTAATATCTCCATCCACCCTGTCGCAGTGATATCTCCATCCACCCTGTCACAGTGATATCTCCATCCACCCTGTCGCAGTGATATCTCCATCCACCCTGTCACAGTAATATCTCCATCCACCCTGTCGCAGTGTTATCTCCATCCACCCTGTCGCAGTGCTACCTCCATCCACCCTGTCGCAGTGTTATCTCCATCCACCCTGTCGCAGTGATATCTCCATCCACCCTGTCGCAGTGATATCTCCATCCACCCTGTCACAGTGATATCGCCATTCATCCTGTCGCAGTGATATCTCCATCCACCCTGTCACAGTGATATCTCAATCCACCCTGTCGCAGTGATATCTCCATCCACTCTGTCGCAGTGATATCTCCCTCCACCCTGTCGCAGTGATATCTCCATCCACCCTGTCACAGTGATATCTCCATCCACCCTGTCGCAGTGATATCTCCATCCACCCTGTCACAGTGATATCTCCATCCACTCTGTCGCAGTGATATCGCCATCCTCTCTGTCACAGTAATATCTCCATCCATTCTGTCACAGTGATATCTCCATCCACTCTGTCGCAGTGATATCTCCCTCCACCCTGTCGCAGTGATATCTCCGTCCACTCTGTCGCAGTGATATCGCCATCCACTCTATCACAGTAATATCTCCATCCACTCTGTCACAGTAATATCTCCATCCACCCTGTCGCAGTGATATCTACATCCACTCTGTCACAGTGATAACTCCATCCACTCTGTCGCAGTGATATCTCCATCCACGCTGTCACAGTGATATCGCCATCCACCCTGTCGCAATGATATCTCCATCCACCCTGTCGCAGTGATATCTCCATCCATCCTGTCGCAGTGATATCTCCATCCACCCTGTCGCAGTGATATTGCCATCCACTCTGTCACAGTAATATCTCCATCCACCCTGTCACAGTGATATCGCCATCCACCCTGTCACAGTGATATCTCCATCCACCCTGTCGCAGTGATATCTCCATCCACCCTGTCGCAGTGATATCGCCATCCACCCTGTCGCAGTAATATCTCCATCCTCCCTGTCGCAGTGATATCTCCATCCACCCTGTCAAAGTAATATCTCCATCCACACTGTCGCAGTGATATCTCCATCCACCCTGTCGCAGTGATATCTCCATCCACCCTGTCACAGTGATATCTCCATCCACCCTGTCGCAGTGATATCTCCTTCCACTCTGTCACAGTAATATCTCCATCCACACTGTCGCAGTGATATCTCCATCCACCCTGTCGCAGTGATATCTCCATCCACACTGTCACAGTGATATCTCCATCCACCCTGTCACAGTAATATCTCCATCCACACTGTCGCAGTGATATCTCCATCCACCCTGTCGCAGTGATATCTCCATCCACCCTGTCACAGTGATATCGCCATTCACCCTGTCGCAGCGATATCTCCATCCACCCTGTCGCAGTGATATCTCCATCCACCCTGTCACAGTGATATCGCCATCCACCCTGTCACAGTGATATCTCCATCCACCCTGTCACAGTGATATCTCCATTCACCCTGTCGCAGTGATATCTCCATCCATTCTGTCGCAGTGTTATCTCCATCTACCCTGTCACAGTGATATCTCCCTCCACCCTGTCGCAGTGATATCTCCATTCACCCTGTCGCAGTGATATCTCCATCCACCCTGTCGCAGTGGTATCTCCATTCACCCTGTCGCAGTGATATCTCCATCCACTCTGTCGCAGTGATATCTCCATTCACCCTGTCGCAGTGATATCTCCATCCACCCTGTCACAGTGATATCTCCATCCACTCTGTCGCAGTGATATCTCCATCCACTCTGTCGCAGTGATATCTCCATCCACCCTGTCGCAGTGATATCTCCATCCACCCTGTCGCAGTGATATCTCCATCCACCCTGTCGCAGTGATATCTCCATCCACCCTGTCGCAGTGATATCTCCATCCACCCTGTCACAGTGATATCGCCATTCATCCTGTCGCAGTGATATCTCCATCCACCCTGTCACAGTGATATCTCCATCCACCCTGTCGCAGTGATATCTCCATCCACTCTGTCGCAGTGATATCTCCCTCCACACTGTCGCAGTGATATCTCCATCCACCCTGTCACAGTGATATCTCCATCCACCCTGTCGCAGTGATATCTCCATCCACCCTGTCACAGTGATATCTCCATCCACTCTGTCGCAGTGATATCGCCATCCTCTCTGTCACAGTAATATCTCCATCCATTCTGTCACAGTGATATCTCCATCCACCATGTCGCAGTGATATCTCCCTCCACCCTGTCGCAGTGATATCTCCGTCCACTCTGTCGCAGTGATATCGCCATCCACTCTATCACAGTAATATTTCCATCCACTCTGTCACAGTAATATCTCCATCCACCCTGTCGCAGTGATATCTCCATCCACTCTGTCACAGTGATAACTCCATCCACTCTGTCGCAGTGATATCTCCATCCACGCTGTCACAGTGATATCGCCATCCACCCTGTCGCAATGATATCTCCATCCACCCTGTCGCAGTGATATCTCCATCCATCCTGTCGCAGTGATATCTCCATCCACCCTGTCGCAGTGATATTGCCATCCACTCTGTCACAGTAATATCTCCATCCACCCTGTCACAGTGATATCGCCATCCACCCTGTCACAGTGATATCTCCATCCACCCTGTCGCAGTGATATCTCCATCCACCCTGTCGCAGTGATATCGCCATCCACCCTGTCGCAGTAATATCTCCATCCACCCTGTCGCAGTGATATCTCCATCCACCCTGTCAAAGTAATATCTCCATCCACACTGTCGCAGTGATATCTCCATCCACCCTGTCGCAGTGATATCTCCATCCACCCTGTCACAGTGATATCTCCATCCACCCTGTCGCAGTGATATCTCCTTCCACTCTGTCACAGTAATATCTCCATCCACACTGTCGCAGTGATATCTCCATCCACCCTGTCGCAGTGATATCTCCATTCACCCTGTCGCAGTGATATCTCCATCCACCCTGTCACAGTGATATCTCCATCCACTCTGTCGCAGTGATATCTCCATCCACTCTGTCGCAGTGATATCTCCATCCACCCTGTCGCAGTGATATCTCCATCCACCCTGTCGCAGTGATATCTCCATCCACCCTGTCGCAGTGATATCTCCATCCACCCTGTCGCAGTGATATCTCCATCCACCCTGTCACAGTGATATCGCCATTCATCCTGTCGCAGTGATATCTCCATCCACCCTGTCACAGTGATATCTCCATCCACCCTGTCGCAGTGATATCTCCATCCACTCTGTCGCAGTAATATCTCCCTCCACACTGTCGCAGTGATATCTCCATCCACCCTGTCACAGTGATATCTCCATCCACCCTGTCGCAGTGATATCTCCATCCACCCTGTCACAGTGATATCTCCATCCACTCTGTCGCAGTGATATCGCCATCCTCTCTGTCACAGTAATATCTCCATCCATTCTGTCACAGTGATATCTCCATCCACTCTGTCGCAGTGATATCTCCCTCCACCCTGTCGCAGTGATATCTCCGTCCACTCTGTCGCAGTGATATCGCCATCCACTCTATCACAGTAATATCTCCATCCACTCTGTCACAGTAATATCTCCATCCACCCTGTCGCAGTGATATCTCCATCCACTCTGTCACAGTGATAACTCCATCCACTCTGTCGCAGTGATATCTCCATCCACGCTGTCACAGTGATATCGCCATCCACCCTGTCGCAATGATATCTCCATCCACCCTGTCGCAGTGATATCTCCATCCATCCTGTCGCAGTGATATCTCCATCCACCCTGTCGCAGTGATATCTCCATCCACTCTGTCACAGTAATATCTCCATCCACCCTGTCACAGTGATATCGCCATCCACCCTGTCACAGTGATATCTCCATCCACCCTGTCGCAGTGATATCTCCATCCACCCTGTCGCAGTGATATCGCCATCCACCCTGTCGCAGTAATATCTCCATCCACCCTGTCGCAGTGATATCTCCATCCACCCTGTCAAAGTAATATCTCCATCCACACTGCCGCAGTGATATCTCCATCCACCCTGTCGCAGTGATATCTCCATCCACCCTGTCACAGTGATATCTCCATCCACCCTGTCGCAGTGATATCTCCTTCCACTCTGTCACAGTGATATCTCCATCCACCCTGTCACAGTGATATCTCCATCCACCCTGTCGCAGTGATATCTCCATCCACACTGTCACAGTGATATCTCCATCCACCCTGTCACAGTAATATCTCCATCCACACTGTCGCAGTGATATCTCCATCCACCCTGTCGCAGTGATATCTCCATCCACCCTGTCACAGTGATATCGCCATTCACCCTGTCGCAGCGATATCTCCATCCACCCTGTCGCAGTGATATCTCCATCCACCCTGTCACAGTGATATCGCCATCCACCCTGTCACAGTGATATCTCCATCCACCCTGTCACAGTGATATCTCCATTCACCCTGTCGCAGTGATATCTCCATCCATTCTGTCGCAGTGTTATCTCCATCTACCCTGTCACAGTGATATCTCCCTCCACCCTGTCGCAGTGATATCTCCATTCACACTGTCGCAGTGATATCTCCATCCACCCTGTCGCAGTGGTATCTCCATTCACCCTGTCGCAGTGATATCTCCATCCACTCTGTCGCAGTGATATCTCCATTCACCCTGTCGCAGTGATATCTCCATCCACCCTGTCACAGTGATATCTCCATCCACTCTGTCGCAGTGATATCTCCATCCACTCTGTCGCAGTGATATCTCCATCCACCCTGTCGCAGTGATATCTCCATCCACCCTGTCACAGTGATATCTCCATCCACTCGGTCGCAGTGATATCTCCATCCACCCTGTCGCAGTAATATCTCCATCCACTCTGTCACAGTGACATCTCCATCCACTCTGTCGCAGTGTTATCTCCATCTACCCTGTCACAGTGATATCTCCATCCAACCTTTCGCAGTGATATCTCCATCCACCCTGTCGCAGTGATATCTCCATCCACTCTGTCGCAGTGAAAACTCCATCCACTCTGTCGCAGTGATATCTCCATCCACCCTGTCGCAGTGATATCTCCATCCACCCTGTCGCAGTGATATCTCCAACCACTCTGTCGCAGTGATATCTATATCCACTCTGTCGCAGTGATATCTCCATTCACCCTGTCGCAGTGATATCTTCATCCACCCTGTCGCAGTGATATCTCCATTCACCCTGTCACAGTAATATCTCCATCCACCCTGTCACAGTGATATCTCCATCCACCCTGTCACAGTGATATCTCCATCCACTCTGTCGCAGTGTTATCTCCATCTACCCTGTCACAGTGATATCTCCATCCAACCTTTCGCAGTGATATCTCCATCCACCCTGTCGCAGTGATATCTCCATCCACTCTGTCGCAGTGAAAACTCCATCCACTCTGTCGCAGTGATATCTCCATCCACCCTGTCGCAGTGATATCTCCATCCACCCTGTCGCAGTGATATCTCCAACCACTCTGTCGCAGTGATATCTATATCCACTCTGTCGCAGTGATATCTCCATTCACCCTGTCGCAGTGATATCTTCATCCACCCTGTCGCAGTGATATCTCCATTCACCCTGTCACAGTAATATCTCCATCCACCCTGTCACAGTGATATCTCCATCCACCCTGTCACAGTGATATCTCCATCCACCCTGTCGCAGTGATATCTCCATTCACCCTGTCGCAGTGATATCTCCATCCACCCTGTCGCAGTGATATCTCCATCCACCCTGTCACAGTGATATCTCTATCCACCCTGTCACAGTGATATCTCCATTCACCCTGTCGCAGTGATATCTCCATCCACCCTGTCGCAGTGATATCTCCATCCACCCTGTCTCAGTGATATCTCCATCCACTCTGTCGCAGTGATATCTCCATCCACTCTGTCGCAGTGATATCTCCATCCACTCTGTTGCAGTGATACCTCCCTCCACTCTGTCGCAGTGATACCTCCCTCCACTCTGTCGCAGTGATATCTCCATCCACCCTGTCACAGTGATATCTCCATCCACCCTGTCACAGTGATATCTCCATCCATCCTGTCACAGTGATATCTCCATCCACTCTGTCACAGTGATATCTCCATCCACCCTGTCGCAGTGATATCTCCATCCACCCTGTCGCAGTGATATCTCCATCCACCCTGTCGCAGTGATATCTCCCTCCACCCTGTCGCAGTGATATCTCCATTCACCCTCTCGCAGTGATATCTCCATCCACCCTGTCGCAGTGATATCTCCATTCACCCTGTCACAGTGATATCTCCATCCAGCCTGTCGCTGTGATATCTCCATCCACCCTGTCGCAGTGATATCTCCATCCACCCTGTCGCAGTGATATCTCCATCCACCCTGTCGCAGTGATAACTCCATCCACCCTGTCACAGTGATATCTCCATTCACCCTGTCACAGTGATATCTCCATTCACCCTGTCACAGTGATATCTCCATCCACTCTGTCACAGTGATAACTCCATCCACTCTGTCGCAGTGATATCTCCATCCACGCTGTCACAGTGATATCGCCATCCACCCTGTCGCAATGATATCTCCATCCACCCTGTCGCAGTGATATCTCCATCCATCCTGTCGCAGTGATATCTCCATCCACCCTGTCGCAGTGATATCTCCATCCACTCTGTCACAGTAATATCTCCATCCACCCTGTCACAGTGATATCGCCATCCACCCTGTCACAGTGATATCTCCATCCACCCTGTCGCAGTGATATCTCCATCCACCCTGTCGCAGTGATATCGCCATCCACCCTGTCGCAGTAATATCTCCATCCACCCTGTCGCAGTGATATCTCCATCCACCCTGTCAAAGTAATATCTCCATCCACACTGCCGCAGTGATATCTCCATCCACCCTGTCGCAGTGATATCTCCATCCACCCTGTCACAGTGATATCTCCATCCACCCTGTCGCAGTGATATCTCCTTCCACTCTGTCACAGTGATATCTCCATCCACCCTGTCACAGTGATATCTCCATCCACCCTGTCGCAGTGATATCTCCATCCACACTGTCACAGTGATATCTCCATCCACCCTGTCACAGTAATATCTCCATCCACACTGTCGCAGTGATATCTCCATCCACCCTGTCGCAGTGATATCTCCATCCACCCTGTCACAGTGATATCGCCATTCACCCTGTCGCAGCGATATCTCCATCCACCCTGTCGCAGTGATATCTCCATCCACCCTGTCACAGTGATATCGCCATCCACCCTGTCACAGTGATATCTCCATCCACCCTGTCACAGTGATATCTCCATTCACCCTGTCGCAGTGATATCTCCATCCATTCTGTCGCAGTGTTATCTCCATCTACCCTGTCACAGTGATATCTCCCTCCACCCTGTCGCAGTGATATCTCCATTCACACTGTCGCAGTGATATCTCCATCCACCCTGTCGCAGTGGTATCTCCATTCACCCTGTCGCAGTGATATCTCCATCCACTCTGTCGCAGTGATATCTCCATTCACCCTGTCGCAGTGATATCTCCATCCACCCTGTCACAGTGATATCTCCATCCACTCTGTCGCAGTGATATCTCCATCCACTCTGTCGCAGTGATATCTCCATCCACCCTGTCGCAGTGATATCTCCATCCACCCTGTCACAGTGATATCTCCATCCACTCGGTCGCAGTGATATCTCCATCCACCCTGTCGCAGTAATATCTCCATCCACTCTGTCACAGTGACATCTCCATCCACTCTGTCGCAGTGTTATCTCCATCTACCCTGTCACAGTGATATCTCCATCCAACCTTTCGCAGTGATATCTCCATCCACCCTGTCGCAGTGATATCTCCATCCACTCTGTCGCAGTGAAAACTCCATCCACTCTGTCGCAGTGATATCTCCATCCACCCTGTCGCAGTGATATCTCCATCCACCCTGTCGCAGTGATATCTCCAACCACTCTGTCGCAGTGATATCTATATCCACTCTGTCGCAGTGATATCTCCATTCACCCTGTCGCAGTGATATCTTCATCCACCCTGTCGCAGTGATATCTCCATTCACCCTGTCACAGTAATATCTCCATCCACCCTGTCACAGTGATATCTCCATCCACCCTGTCACAGTGATATCTCCATCCACTCTGTCGCAGTGTTATCTCCATCTACCCTGTCACAGTGATATCTCCATCCAACCTTTCGCAGTGATATCTCCATCCACCCTGTCGCAGTGATATCTCCATCCACTCTGTCGCAGTGAAAACTCCATCCACTCTGTCGCAGTGATATCTCCATCCACCCTGTCGCAGTGATATCTCCATCCACCCTGTCGCAGTGATATCTCCAACCACTCTGTCGCAGTGATATCTATATCCACTCTGTCGCAGTGATATCTCCATTCACCCTGTCGCAGTGATATCTTCATCCACCCTGTCGCAGTGATATCTCCATTCACCCTGTCACAGTAATATCTCCATCCACCCTGTCACAGTGATATCTCCATCCACCCTGTCACAGTGATATCTCCATCCACCCTGTCGCAGTGATATCTCCATTCACCCTGTCGCAGTGATATCTCCATCCACCCTGTCGCAGTGATATCTCCATCCACCCTGTCACAGTGATATCTCCATCCACCCTGTCGCAGTGATATCTCCATCCACCCTGTCGCAGTGATATCTCCATTCACCCTGTCGCAGTGATATCTCCATCCACCCTGTCACAGTGATATCTCTATCCACCCTGTCACAGTGATATCTCCATTCACCCTGTCGCAGTGATATCTCCATCCACCCTGTCGCAGTGATATCTCCATCCACCCTGTCTCAGTGATATCTCCATCCACTCTGTCGCAGTGATATCTCCATCCACTCTGTCGCAGTGATATCTCCATCCACTCTGTTGCAGTGATACCTCCCTCCACTCTGTCGCAGTGATACCTCCCTCCACTCTGTCGCAGTGATATCTCCATCCACCCTGTCACAGTGATATCTCCATCCACCCTGTCACAGTGATATCTCCATCCATCCTGTCACAGTGATATCTCCATCCACTCTGTCACAGTGATATCTCCATCCACCCTGTCGCAGTGATATCTCCATCCACCCTGTCGCAGTGATATCTCCATCCACCCTGTCGCAGTGATATCTCCCTCCACCCTGTCGCAGTGATATCTCCATTCACCCTCTCGCAGTGATATCTCCATCCACCCTGTCGCAGTGATATCTCCATTCACCCTGTCACAGTGATATCTCCATCCAGCCTGTCGCTGTGATATCTCCATCCACCCTGTCGCAGTGATATCTCCATCCACCCTGTCGCAGTGATATCTCCATCCACCCTGTCGCAGTGATAACTCCATCCACCCTGTCACAGTGATATCTCCATTCACCCTGTCACAGTGATATCTCCATTCACCCTGTCACAGTGATATCTCCATTCACCCTGTCACAGTGATATCTCCATCCACCCTGTCGCGGTGATATCTCCATCCACACTGTCGCAATGATATCTCCATCCTCCCTGTCGCAGTGATATCTCCATCCACCCTGTCGCAGTGATATCTCCATCCACTCTGTCGCAGTGATATCTTCATCCACCCTGTCGCAGTGATATCTTCATCCACACTGTCGCAGTGATATCTCCATTCACCCTGTCACAGTGATATCTCCATCCACTCTGTCGCTGTGATATTTCCATCCTCCCTGTCGCAGTGATATCTCCATCCACCCTCTCGCAGTGATATCCCGATCCACTCTGTCACAGTGATATCTCCATCCACTCTGTCTAAGTGATATCTCCATCCACCCTGTCGCAGTGATATCTCCATCCACCCTGTCGCAGTGATATCTCCATCCACCCTGTCGCAGTGATATCTCCATTCACCCTGTCACAGTGATATCTCCATCCAGCCTGTCGCTGTGATATCTCCATCCACCCTGTCGCAGTGATATCTCCATCCACCCTGTCGCAGTGATATCTCCATCCACCCTGTCGCAGTGATAACTCCATCCACCCTGTCACAGTGATATCTCCATTCACCCTGTCACAGTGATATCTCCATTCACCCTGTCACAGTGATATCTCCATTCACCCTGTCACAGTGATATCTCCATCCACCCTGTCGCAGTAATATCTCCATCCACTCTGTCACAGTGACATCTCCATCCACTCTGTCGCAGTGTTATCTCCATCTACCCTGTCACAGTGATATCTCCATCCAACCTTTCGCAGTGATATCTCCATCCACCCTGTCGCAGTGATATCTCCATCCACTCTGTCGCAGTGAAAACTCCATCCACTCTGTCGCAGTGATATCTCCATCCACCCTGTCGCAGTGATATCTCCATCCACCCTGTCGCAGTGATATCTCCAACCACTCTGTCGCAGTGATATCTATATCCACTCTGTCGCAGTGATATCTCCATTCACCCTGTCGCAGTGATATCTTCATCCACCCTGTCGCAGTGATATCTCCATTCACCCTGTCACAGTAATATCTCCATCCACCCTGTCACAGTGATATCTCCATCCACCCTGTCACAGTGATATCTCCATCCACTCTGTCGCAGTGTTATCTCCATCTACCCTGTCACAGTGATATCTCCATCCAACCTTTCGCAGTGATATCTCCATCCACCCTGTCGCAGTGATATCTCCATCCACTCTGTCGCAGTGAAAACTCCATCCACTCTGTCGCAGTGATATCTCCATCCACCCTGTCGCAGTGATATCTCCAACCACTCTGTCGCAGTGATATCTATATCCACTCTGTCGCAGTGATATCTCCATTCACCCTGTCGCAGTGATATCTTCATCCACCCTGTCGCAGTGATATCTCCATTCACCCTGTCACAGTAATATCTCCATCCACCCTGTCACAGTGATATCTCCATCCACCCTGTCACAGTGATATCTCCATCCACCCTGTCGCAGTGATATCTCCATTCACCCTGTCGCAGTGATATCTCCATCCACCCTGTCGCAGTGATATCTCCATCCACCCTGTCACAGTGATATCTCCATCCACCCTGTCGCAGTGATATCTCCATCCACCCTGTCGCAGTGATATCTCCATTCACCCTGTCGCAGTGATATCTCCATCCACCCTGTCACAGTGATATCTCTATCCACCCTGTCGCAGTGATATCTCCATTCACCCTGTCGCAGTGATATCTCCATCCACCCTGTCGCAGTGATATCTCCATCCACCCTGTCTCAGTGATATCTCCATCCACTCTGTCGCAGTGATATCTCCATCCACTCTGTCGCAGTGATATCTCCATCCACTCTGTTGCAGTGATACCTCCCTCCACTCTGTCGCAGTGATACCTCCCTCCACTCTGTCGCAGTGATATCTCCATCCACCCCGTCACAGTGATATCTCCATCCACCCTGTCACAGTGATATCTCCATCCATCCTGTCACAGTGATATCTCCATCCACTCTGTCACAGTGATATCTCCATCCACCCTGTCGCAGTGATATCTCCATCCACCCTGTCGCAGTGATATCTCCATCCACCCTGTCGCAGTGATATCTCCCTCCACCCTGTCGCAGTGATATCTCCATTCACCCTCTCGCAGTGATATCTCCATCCACCCTGTCGCAGTGATATCTCCATTCACCCTGTCACAGTGATATCTCCATCCAGCCTGTCGCTGTGATATCTCCATCCACCCTGTCGCAGTGATATCTCCATCCACCCTGTCGCAGTGATATCTCCATCCACCCTGTCGCAGTGATAACTCCATCCACCCTGTCACAGTGATATCTCCATTCACCCTGTCACAGTGATATCTCCATTCACCCTGTCACAGTGATATCTCCATTCACCCTGTCACAGTGATATCTCCATCCACCCTGTCGCGGTGATATCTCCATCCACACTGTCGCAATGATATCTCCATCCTCCCTGTCGCAGTGATATCTCCATCCACCCTGTCGCAGTGATATCTCCATCCACTCTGTCGCAGTGATATCTTCATCCACCCTGTCGCAGTGATATCTTCATCCACACTGTCGCAGTGATATCTCCATTCACCCTGTCACAGTGATATCTCCATCCACTCTGTCGCTGTGATATTTCCATCCTCCCTGTCGCAGTGATATCTCCATCCACCCTCTCGCAGTGATATCCCGATCCACTCTGTCACAGTGATATCTCCATCCACTCTGTCTAAGTGATATCTCCATCCACCCTGTCGCAGTGATATCTCCATCCACCCTGTCGCAGTGATATCTCCATCCACCCTGTCGCAGTGATATCTCCATTCACCCTGTCACAGTGATATCTCCATCCAGCCTGTCGCTGTGATATCTCCATCCACCCTGTCGCAGTGATATCTCCATCCACCCTGTCGCAGTGATATCTCCATCCACCCTGTCGCAGTGATAACTCCATCCACCCTGTCACAGTGATATCTCCATTCACCCTGTCACAGTGATATCTCCATTCACCCTGTCACAGTGATATCTCCATTCACCCTGTCACAGTGATATCTCCATCCACCCTGTCGCGGTGATATCTCCATCCACACTGTCGCAATGATATCTCCATCCTCCCTGTCGCAGTGATATCTCCATCCACCCTGTCGCAGTGATATCTCCATCCACTCTGTCGCAGTGATATCTTCATCCACCCTGTCGCAGTGATATCTTCATCCACACTGTCGCAGTGATATCTCCATTCACCCTGTCACAGTGATATCTCCATCCACTCTGTCGCTGTGATATTTCCATCCTCCCTGTCGCAGTGATATCTCCATCCACCCTGTCACAGTGATATTTCCGTCCTCCCTGTCACAGTGATATCTCCATCCACCCTGTCGCAGTGATATTTCCATCCTCCCTGTCGCAGTGATATCTCCCTCCACTCTGTCGCAGTGATATCTCCATCCACTCTGTCGCAGTGATATCTCCCTCCACCCTGTCGCAGTGATATCTCCATCCACTCTGTCGCAGTGATATCTCCATCCACCCTGTCGCAGTGTTATCTCCATCCACTCTGTCGCAGTGATATCTCCATCCACTCTGTCGCAGTGTTATCTCCATCCACTCTGTCGCAGTGATATCTCCATCCACCCTGTCACAGTGATATCTCCATCCACCCTGTCACAGTGATATCTCCATCCACTCTGTCGCAGTGATATCTTCATCCACTCTGTCGCAGTGATATCTCCATCCACTCTGTCACAGTGATATCTCCATCCACCCTGTCGCAGTGATATCTCCCTCCACCCTGTCGCAGTGATATCTCCATCCACCCTGTCGCAGTGATATCTCCATCCACTCTGTCGCAGTGATATCTTCATCCACCCTGTCGCAGTGATATCTTCATCCACCCTGTCACAGTGATATCTCCATCCACCCTGTCACAGTGATATCTCCATCCACCCTGTCTCAGTGATATCTCCATCCACTCTGTCGCAGTGATATCTCCATCCACTCTGTCGCAGTGATATCTCCATCCACTCTGTCGCAGTGATACCTCCCTCCACTCTGTCGCAGTGATATCTCCATCCACCCTGTCACAGTGATATCTCCATCCACCCTGTCACAGTGATATCTCCATCCACTCTGTCGCAGTGATATCTCCATCCACCCTGTCACAGTGATATCTCCATCCACTCTGTCGCAGTGTTATCTCCATCCACTCTGTCGCAGTGATATCTCCATCCACTCTGTCGCAGTGATATCTCCATCCACCCTGTCACAGTGATATCTCCATCCACTCTGTCGCAGTGTTATCTCCATCCACTCTGTCGCAGTGATATCTCCATCCACCCTGTCGCATTGATATCTCCATCCACCCTGTCGCAGTGATATCTCCATCCACCCTGTCGCAGTGATACCTCCCTCCACCCTGTCGCAGTGATATCTCCATCCACCCTGTCGCATTGATATCTCCATCCACCCTCTCGCAGTGATATCCCGATCCACTCTGTCACAGTGATATCTCCATCCACTCTGTCTAAGTGATATCTCCATCCACCCTGTCGCAGTGATATCTCCATCCACCCTGTCGCAGTGATATCTGCATTCACCCTGTCACAGTGATATCTCCATCCAGCCTGTCGCTGTGATATCTCCATCCACCCTGTCGCAGTGATATCTCCATCCACCCTGTCGCAGTGATATCTCCATCCACTCTGTCACAGTGATATCTCCATCCACCCTGTCGCAGTGATATCTCCATCCACCCTGTCACAGTGATATCTCCATCCACACTGTCGCAGTGTTATCTCCATCCACTCTGTCGCAGTGATATCTCCATCCACCCTGTCGTAGTGATATCTCCATATACCCTGTCGCAGTGGTATCTCCATCCACCCTGTCACAGTGATATCTCCATCCCTGCTGTCGCAGTGATATCTACCTCCACACTGTCGCAGTGATACCTCCCTCCACTCTGTCGCAGTGATACCTCCATCCACTCTGTCGCAGTGATATCTCCATCCACCCTGTCGCAGTGATATCTCCATCCTCCCTGTCACAGTGATATCTCCATCCACCCTGTCGCAGTGATATCTCCATCCACCCTGTCGCAGTGATATCTTCATCCACCCTGTCGCAGTGATATCTCCATCCACCCTGTCGCAGTGATATCTCCATCCTCCCTGTCACAGTGATATCTCCATCCACTCTGTCGCAGTGATATCTCCATTCACCCTGTCGCAGTGATATCTCCCTCCACCATGTCGCAGTTATATCTCCATCCACACTGTCGCAGTGATATCTCCATCCACTCTGTCGCAGTGATATCTCCATCCACCCTGTCGCAGTGATATCTCCATCCACCCTGTCGCAGTGATATCTCCCTCCACCATGTCGCAGTTATATCTCCATCCACACTGTCGCAGTGATATCTCCCTCCACCCTGTCGCAGTGATATCTCCCTCCACCCTGTCGCAGTGATATCTCCATCCACCCTGTCTCAGTGATATTTCCATCCTCCCTGTCTCAGTGATATCTCCATCCACCCTGTCGCAGTGATATCTCCATCCACCCTGTCGCAGTGAAATCTCCATCCACTCTGTCGCAGTGATATCTTCATCCACCCTGTCGCAGTGATATCTTCATCCACCCTGTCACAGTGATATCTCCATCCACCCTGTCACAGTGATATCTCCATCCACCCTGTCTCAGTGATATCTCCATCCACTCTGTCGCAGTGATATCTCCATCCACTCTGTCGCAGTGATATCTCCATCCACTCTGTCGCAGTGATACCTCCCTCCACTCTGTCGCAGTGATACCTCCCTCCACTCTGTCGCAGTGATATCTCCATCCACCCTGTCACAGTGATATCTCCATCCACCCTGTCACAGTGATATCTCCATCCACTCTGTCACAGTGATATCTCCATCCACCCTGTCGCAGTGATATCTCCATCCACCCTGTCGCAGTGATATCTCCATCCACCCTGTCGCAGTGATATCTCCCTCCACCCTGTCGCAGTGATATCTCCATCCACCCTGTCGCAGTGATATCTCCATCCACCCTCTCGCAGTGATATCTCCATCCACTCTGACACAGTGATATCTCCATCCACTCTGTCTAAGTGATATCTCCATCCACCCTGTCGCAGTGATATCTAAATCCACCCTGTCGCAGTGATATCTCCATTCACCCTGTCACAGTGATATCTCCATCCAGCCTGTCGCTGTGATATCTCCATCCACCCTGTCGCAGTGATATCTCCATCCACCCTGTCGCAGTGATATCTCCATCCACCCTGTCGCAGTGATAACTCCATCCACCCTGTCACAGTGATATCTCCATTCACCCTGTCACAGTGATATCTCCATTCACCCTGTCACAGTGATATCTCCATCCACTCTGTCGCGGTGATATCTCCATCCACACTGTCGCAATGATATCTCCATCCTCCCTGTCGCAGTGATATCTCCATCCACACTGTCGCAGTGATATCTCCATCCACCCTGTCGCAGTGATATCTCCCTCCACCCTGTCGCAGTGATATCTCCATCCACCCTGTCGCAGTGATATCTCCATCCACTCTGTCGCAGTGATATCTTCATCCACCCTGTCGCAGTGATATCTTCATCCACCCTGTCACAGTGATATCTCCATCCACCCTGTCACAGTGATATCTCCATCCACCCTGTCTCAGTGATATCTCCATCCACTCTGTCGCAGTGATACCTCCATCCACTCTGTCGCAGTGATATCTCCATTCTCTCTGTCGCAGTGATACCTCCCTCCACTCTGTCGCAGTGATACCTCCCTCCACTCTGTCGCAGTGATATCTCCATCCACCCTGTCACTGTGATATCTCCATCCACCCTGTCACAGTGATAACTCCATCTACCCTGTCACAGTGATATCTCCATCCACTCTGTCACAGTGATATCTCCATCCACCCTGTCGCAGTGATATCTCCATCCACCCTGTCGCAGTGATACCTCCATCCACCCTGTCGCAGTGATACCTCCCTCCACCCTGTCGCAGTGATATCTCCATCCACCCTGTCGCATTGATATATCCATCCACCCTCTCGCAGTGATATCCCGATCCACTCTGTCACAGTGATATCTCCATCCACTCTGTCTAAGTGATATCTCCATCCACCCTGTCGCAGTGATATCTCCATCCACCCTGTCGCAGTGATATCTCCATTCACCCTGTCACAGTGATATCTCCATCCAGCCTGTCGCTGTGATATCTCCATCCACCCTGTCGCAGTGATATCTCCATCCACCCTGTCGCAGTGATATCTCCATCCACCCTGTCGCAGTGATAACTCCATCCACCCTGTCACAGTGATATCTCCATTCACCCTGTCACAGTGATATCTCCATTCACCCTGTCACAGTGATATCTCCATTCACCCTGTCACAGTGATATCTCCATCCACCCTGTCGCGGTGATATCTCCATCCACACTGTCGCAATGATATCTCCATCCTCCCTGTCGCAGTGATATCTCCATCCACCCTGTCGCAGTGATATCTCCATCCACTCTGTCGCAGTGATATCTTCATCCACCCTGTCGCAGTGATATCTTCATCCACACTGTCGCAGTGATATCTCCATTCACCCTGTCACAGTGATATCTCCATCCACTCTGTCGCTGTGATATTTCCATCCTCCCTGTCGCAGTGATATCTCCATCCACCCTGTCACAGTGATATTTCCGTCCTCCCTGTCGCAGTGATATCTCCATCCACCCTGTCGCAGTGATATTTCCATCCTCCCTGTCGCAGTGATATCTCCCTCCACTCTGTCGCAGTGATATCTCCATCCACTCTGTCGCAGTGATATCTCCCTCCACCCTGTCGCAGTGATATCTCCATCCACTCTGTCGCAGTGATATCTCCATCCACCCTGTCGCAGTGTTATCTCCATCCACTCTGTCGCAGTGATTTCTCCATCCACTCTGTCGCAGTGTTATCTCCATCCACTCTGTCGCAGTGATATCTCCATCCACCCTGTCACAGTGGTATCTCCATCACCCTGTCACAGTGATATCTCCATCCACTCTGTCGCAGTGATATCTTCATCCACTCTGTCGCAGTGATATCTCCATCCACTCTGTCACAGTGATATCTCCATCTACCCTGTCGCAGTGATATCTCCCTCCTCCCTGTCGCAGTGATATCTCCATCCACCCTGTCGCAGTGATATCTCCATCCACTCTGTCGCAGTGATATCTTCATCCACCCTGTCGCAGTGATATCTTCATCCACCCTGTCACAGTGATATCTCCATCCACCCTGTCACAGTGATATCTCCATCCACCCTGTCTCAGTGATATCTCCATCCACTCTGTCGCAGTGATATCTCCATCCACTCTGTCGCAGTGATATCTCCATCCACCCTGTCGCAGTGATATCTCCATCCACCCTGTCACAGTGATATCTCCATCCACCCTTTCACAGTGATATCTCCATCCACTCTGTCACAGTGATATCTCCATCCACCCTGTCGCAGTGATATCTCCATCCACCCTGTCGCAGTGATACCTCCATCCACCCTGTCGCAGTGATACCTCCCTCCACCCTGTTGCAGTGATATCTCCATCCACCCTGTCGCAGTGATATCTCCATCCACCCTCTCGCAGTGATATCTCCATCCACTCTGTCACAGTGATATCTCCATCCACTCTGTCTAAGTGATATCTCCATCCACCCTGTCGCAGTGATATCTCCATCCACCCTGTCGCAGTGATATCTCCATTCACCCTGTCACAGTGATATCTCCATCCAGCCTGTCGCTGTGATATCTCCATCCACCCTGTCGCAGTGATATCTCCATCCACCCTGTCGCAGTGATATCTCCATCCACCCTGTCGCAGTGAAATCTCCATCCACTCTGTCGCAGTGATATCTTCATCCACCCTGTCGCAGTGATATCTTCATCCACCCTGTCACAGTGATATCTCCATCCACCCTGTCACAGTGATATCTCCATCCACCCTGTCTCAGTGATATCTCCATCCACTCTGTCGCAGTGATATCTCCATCCACTCTGTCGCAGTGATATCTCCATCCACTCTGTCGCAGTGATACCTCCCTCCACTCTGTCGCAGTGATACCTCCCTCCACTCTGTCGCAGTGATATCTCCATCCACCCTGTCACAGTGATATCTCCATCCACCCTGTCACAGTGATATCTCCATCCACTCTGTCACAGTGATATCTCCATCCACCCTGTCGCAGTGATATCTCCATCCACCCTGTCGCAGTGATATCTCCATCCACCCTGTCGCAGTGATATCTCCCTCCACCCTGTCGCAGTGATATCTCCATCCACCCTGTCGCAGTGATATCTCCATCCACCCTCTCGCAGTGATATCTCCATCCACTCTGACACAGTGATATCTCCATCCACTCTGTCTAAGTGATATCTCCATCCACCCTGTCGCAGTGATATCTAAATCCACCCTGTCGCAGTGATATCTCCATTCACCCTGTCACAGTGATATCTCCATCCAGCCTGTCGCTGTGATATCTCCATCCACCCTGTCGCAGTGATATCTCCATCCACCCTGTCGCAGTGATATCTCCATCCACCCTGTCGCAGTGATAACTCCATCCACCCTGTCACAGTGATATCTCCATTCACCCTGTCACAGTGATATCTCCATTCACCCTGTCACAGTGATATCTCCATCCACTCTGTCGCGGTGATATCTCCATCCACACTGTCGCAATGATATCTCCATCCTCCCTGTCGCAGTGATATCTCCATCCACACTGTCGCAGTGATATCTCCATCCACCCTGTCGCAGTGATATCTCCCTCCACCCTGTCGCAGTGATATCTCCATCCACCCTGTCGCAGTGATATCTCCATCCACTCTGTCGCAGTGATATCTTCATCCACCCTGTCGCAGTGATATCTTCATCCACCCTGTCACAGTGATATCTCCATCCACCCTGTCACAGTGATATCTCCATCCACCCTGTCTCAGTGATATCTCCATCCACTCTGTCGCAGTGATACCTCCATCCACTCTGTTGCAGTGATATCTCCATTCTCTCTGTCGCAGTGATACCTCCCTCCACTCTGTCGCAGTGATACCTCCCTCCACTCTGTCGCAGTGATATCTCCATCCACCCTGTCACTGTGATATCTCCATCCACCCTGTCACAGTGATAACTCCATCTACCCTGTCACAGTGATATCTCCATCCACTCTGTCACAGTGATATCTCCATCCACCCTGTCGCAGTGATATCTCCATCCACCCTGTCGCAGTGATACCTCCATCCACCCTGTCGCAGTGATACCTCCCTCCACCCTGTCGCAGTGATATCTCCATCCACCCTGTCGCATTGATATATCCATCCACCCTCTCGCAGTGATATCCCGATCCACTCTGTCACAGTGATATCTCCATCCACTCTGTCTAAGTGATATCTCCATCCACCCTGTCGCAGTGATATCTCCATCCACCCTGTCGCAGTGATATCTCCATTCACCCTGTCACAGTGATATCTCCATCCAGCCTGTCGCTGTGATATCTCCATCCACCCTGTCGCAGTGATATCTCCATCCACCCTGTCGCAGTGATATCTCCATCCACCCTGTCGCAGTGATAACTCCATCCACCCTGTCACAGTGATATCTCCATTCACCCTGTCACAGTGATATCTCCATTCACCCTGTCACAGTGATATCTCCATTCACCCTGTCACAGTGATATCTCCATCCACCCTGTCGCGGTGATATCTCCATCCACACTGTCGCAATGATATCTCCATCCTCCCTGTCGCAGTGATATCTCCATCCACCCTGTCGCAGTGATATCTCCATCCACTCTGTCGCAGTGATATCTTCATCCACCCTGTCGCAGTGATATCTTCATCCACACTGTCGCAGTGATATCTCCATTCACCCTGTCACAGTGATATCTCCATCCACTCTGTCGCTGTGATATTTCCATCCTCCCTGTCGCAGTGATATCTCCATCCACCCTGTCACAGTGATATTTCCGTCCTCCCTGTCGCAGTGATATCTCCATCCACCCTGTCGCAGTGATATTTCCATCCTCCCTGTCGCAGTGATATCTCCCTCCACTCTGTCGCAGTGATATCTCCATCCACTCTGTCGCAGTGATATCTCCCTCCACCCTGTCGCAGTGATATCTCCATCCACTCTGTCGCAGTGATATCTCCATCCACCCTGTCGCAGTGTTATCTCCATCCACTCTGTCGCAGTGATTTCTCCATCCACTCTGTCGCAGTGTTATCTCCATCCACTCTGTCGCAGTGATATCTCCATCCACCCTGTCACAGTGGTATCTCCATCACCCTGTCACAGTGATATCTCCATCCACTCTGTCGCAGTGATATCTTCATCCACTCTGTCGCAGTGATATCTCCATCCACTCTGTCACAGTGATATCTCCATCTACCCTGTCGCAGTGATATCTCCCTCCTCCCTGTCGCAGTGATATCTCCATCCACCCTGTCGCAGTGATATCTCCATCCACTCTGTCGCAGTGATATCTTCATCCACCCTGTCGCAGTGATATCTTCATCCACCCTGTCACAGTGATATCTCCATCCACCCTGTCACAGTGATATCTCCATCCACCCTGTCTCAGTGATATCTCCATCCACTCTGTCGCAGTGATATCTCCATCCACTCTGTCGCAGTGATATCTCCATCCACCCTGTCGCAGTGATATCTCCATCCACCCTGTCACAGTGATATCTCCATCCACCCTTTCACAGTGATATCTCCATCCACTCTGTCACAGTGATATCTCCATCCACCCTGTCGCAGTGATATCTCCATCCACCCTGTCGCAGTGATACCTCCATCCACCCTGTCGCAGTGATACCTCCCTCCACCCTGTTGCAGTGATATCTCCATCCACCCTGTCGCAGTGATATCTCCATCCACCCTCTCGCAGTGATATCTCCATCCACTCTGTCACAGTGATATCTCCATCCACTCTGTCTAAGTGATATCTCCATCCACCCTGTCGCAGTGATATCTCCATCCACCCTGTCGCAGTGATATCTCCATTCACCCTGTCACAGTGATATCTCCATCCAGCCTGTCGCTGTGATATCTCCATCCACCCTGTCGCAGTGATATCTCCATCCACCCTGTCGCAGTGATATCTCCATCCACCCTGTCGCAGTGATAACTCCATCCACCCTGTCACAGTGATATCTCCATTCACCCTGTCACAGTGATATCTCCATTCACCCTGTCACAGTGATATCTCCATCCACTCTGTCGCGGTGATATCTCCATCCACACTGTCGCAATGATATCTCCATCCTCCCTGTCGCAGTGATATCTCCATCCACCCTGTCGCAGTGATATCTCCATCCACTCTGTCGCAGTGATATCTTCATCCACCCTGTCACAGTGAAATCTTCTTCCACACTGTCGCAGGGATATCTCCATCCACCCTGTCGCAGTGATATCTCCCTCCACTCTGTCGCAGTGATATCTCCATCCACCCTGTCACAGTGATATCTCCATCCACTCTGTCGCAGTGTTATCTCCATCCACTCTGTCGCAGTGATATCTCCATCCACTCTGTCGCAGTGATATCTCCATCCACCCTGTCACAGTGATATCTCCATCCACTCTGTCGCAGTGTTATCTCCATCCACTCTGTCGCAGTGATATCTCCATCCACCCTGTCGCATTGATATCTCCATCCACCCTGTCGCAGTGATACCTCCATCCACCCTGTCGCAGTGATACCTCCCTCCACCCTGTCGCAGTGATATCTCCATCCACCCTGTCGCATTGATATCTCCATCCACCCTCCTACAGTGATATCCCGATCCACTCTGTCACAGTGATATCTCCATCCACTCTGTCTAAGTGATATCTCCATCCACCCTGTCGCAGTGATATCTCCATCCACCCTGTCGCAGTGATATCTCCATTCACCCTGTCACAGTGATATCTCCATCCAGCCTGTCGCTGTGATATCTCCATCCACCCTGTCGCAGTGATATCTCCATCCACCCTGTCGCAGTGATATCTCCATCCACTCTGTCACAGTGATATCTCCATCCACCCTGTCGCAGTGATATCTCCATCCACCCTGTCACAGTGATATCTCCATCCACACTGTCGCAGTGTTATCTCCATCCACTCTGTCGCAGTGATATCTCCATCCACCCTGTCGTAGTGATATCTCCATATACCCTGTCGCAGTGGTATCTCCATCCACCCTGTCACAGTGATATCTCCATCCCTGCTGTCGCAGTGATATCTACCTCCACACTGTCGCAGTGATACCTCCCTCCACTCTGTCGCAGTGATACCTCCATCCACTCTGTCGCAGTGATATCTCCATCCACCCTGTCGCAGTGATATCTCCATCCTCCCTGTCACAGTGATATCTCCATCCACCCTGTCGCAGTGATATCTCCATCCACCCTGTCGCAGTGATATCTTCATCCACCCTGTCGCAGTGATATCTCCATCCACCCTGTCGCAGTGATATCTCCATCCTCCCTGTCACAGTGATATCTCCATCCACTCTGTCGCAGTGATATCTCCATTCACCCTGTCGCA
Source organism: Chiloscyllium plagiosum (assembly GCF_037043375.1). Taxonomy (NCBI): domain Eukaryota; kingdom Metazoa; phylum Chordata; class Chondrichthyes; order Orectolobiformes; family Hemiscylliidae; genus Chiloscyllium; species Chiloscyllium plagiosum. The sequence goes on along the minus strand of NW_028270140.1, from coordinate 160,391,280 downwards.
GTGATATCTCCCTCCACCATGTCGCAGTTATATCTCCATCCACACTGTCGCAGTGATATCTCCATCCACTCTGTCGCAGTGATATCTCCATCCACCCTGTCGCAGTGAAATCTCCATCCACCCTGTCGCAGTGATATCTCCCTCCACCATGTCGCAGTTATATCTCCATCCACACTGTCGCAGTGATATCTCCCTCCACCCTGTCGCAGTGATATCTCCCTCCACCCTGTCGCAGTGATATCTCCATCCACCCTGTCTCAGTGATATTTCCATCCTCCCTGTCTCAGTGATATCTCCATCCACCCTGTCGCAGTGATATCTCCATCCACCCTGTCGCAGTGATATCTCCATCCACTCTGTCGCAGTGATATCTTCATCCACCCTGTCGCAGTGATATCTTCATCCACCCTGTCACAGTGATATCTCCATCCACCCTGTCACAGTGATATCTCCATCCACCCTGTCTCAGTGATATCTCCATCCACTCTGTCGCAGTGATATCTCCATCCACTCTGTCGCAGTGATATCTCCATCCACTCTGTCGCAGTGATACCTCCCTCCACTCTGTCGCAGTGATACCTCCCTCCACTCTGTCGCAGTGATATCTCCATCCACCCTGTCACAGTGATATCTCCATCCACCCTGTCACAGTGATATCTCCATCCATCCTGTCATAGTGATATCTCCATCCACTCTGTCACAGTGATATCTCCATCCACCCTGTCGCAGTGATATCTCCATCCACCCTGTCGCAGTGATATCTCCATCCACCCTGTCGCAGTGATATCTCCCTCCACCCTGTCGCAGTGATATCTCCATCCACCCTGTCGCAGTGATATCTCCATCCACCCTCTCGCAGTGATATCTCCATCCACTCTGACACAGTGATATCTCCATCCACTCTGTCTAAGTGATATCTCCATCCACCCTGTCGCAGTGATATCTAAATCCACCCTGTCGCAGTGATATCTCCATTCACCCTGTCACAGTGATATCTCCATCCAGCCTGTCGCTGTGATATCTCCATCCACCCTGTCGCAGTGATATCTCCATCCACCCTGTCGCAGTGATATCTCCATCCACCCTGTCGCAGTGATAACTCCATCCACCCTGTCACAGTGATATCTCCATTCACCCTGTCACAGTGATATCTCCATTCACCCTGTCACAGTGATATCTCCATCCACTCTGTCGCGGTGATATCTCCATCCACACTGTCGCAATGATATCTCCATCCTCCCTGTCGCAGTGATATCTCCATCCACACTGTCGCAGTGATATCTCCATCCACCCTGTCGCAGTGATATCTCCCTCCACCCTGTCGCAGTGATATCTCCATCCACCCTGTCGCAGTGATATCTCCATCCACTCTGTCGCAGTGATATCTTCATCCACCCTGTCGCAGTGATATCTTCATCCACCCTGTCACAGTGATATCTCCATCCACCCTGTCACAGTGATATCTCCATCCACCCTGTCTCAGTGATATCTCCATCCACTCTGTCGCAGTGATACCTCCATCCACTCTGTCGCAGTGATATCTCCATTCTCTCTGTCGCAGTGATACCTCCCTCCACTCTGTCGCAGTGATACCTCCCTCCACTCTGTCGCAGTGATATCTCCATCCACCCTGTCACTGTGATATCTCCATCCACCCTGTCACAGTGATAACTCCATCTACCCTGTCACAGTGATATCTCCATCCACTCTGTCACAGTGATATCTCCATCCACCCTGTCGCAGTGATATCTCCATCCACCCTGTCGCAGTGATACCTCCATCCACCCTGTCGCAGTGATACCTCCCTCCACCCTGTCGCAGTGATATCTCCATCCACCCTGTCGCATTGATATATCCATCCACCCTCTCGCAGTGATATCCCGATCCACTCTGTCACAGTGATATCTCCATCCACTCTGTCTAAGTGATATCTCCATCCACCCTGTCGCAGTGATATCTCCATCCACCCTGTCGCAGTGATATCTCCATTCACCCTGTCACAGTGATATCTCCATCCAGCCTGTCGCTGTGATATCTCCATCCACCCTGTCGCAGTGATATCTCCATCCACCCTGTCGCAGTGATATCTCCATCCACCCTGTCGCAGTGATAACTCCATCCACCCTGTCACAGTGATATCTCCATTCACCCTGTCACAGTGATATCTCCATTCACCCTGTCACAGTGATATCTCCATTCACCCTGTCACAGTGATATCTCCATCCACCCTGTCGCGGTGATATCTCCATCCACACTGTCGCAATGATATCTCCATCCTCCCTGTCGCAGTGATATCTCCATCCACCCTGTCGCAGTGATATCTCCATCCACTCTGTCGCAGTGATATCTTCATCCACCCTGTCGCAGTGATATCTTCATCCACACTGTCGCAGTGATATCTCCATTCACCCTGTCACAGTGATATCTCCATCCACTCTGTCGCTGTGATATTTCCATCCTCCCTGTCGCAGTGATATCTCCATCCACCCTGTCACAGTGATATTTCCGTCCTCCCTGTCGCAGTGATATCTCCATCCACCCTGTCGCAGTGATATTTCCATCCTCCCTGTCGCAGTGATATCTCCCTCCACTCTGTCGCAGTGATATCTCCATCCACTCTGTCGCAGTGATATCTCCCTCCACCCTGTCGCAGTGATATCTCCATCCACTCTGTCGCAGTGATATCTCCATCCACCCTGTCGCAGTGTTATCTCCATCCACTCTGTCGCAGTGATTTCTCCATCCACTCTGTCGCAGTGTTATCTCCATCCACTCTGTCGCAGTGATATCTCCATCCACCCTGTCACAGTGATATCTCCATCACCCTGTCACAGTGATATCTCCATCCACTCTGTCGCAGTGATATCTTCATCCACTCTGTCGCAGTGATATCTCCATCCACTCTGTCACAGTGATATCTCCATCTACCCTGTCGCAGTGATATCTCCCTCCTCCCTGTCGCAGTGATATCTCCATCCACCCTGTCGCAGTGATATCTCCATCCACTCTGTCGCAGTGATATCTTCATCCACCCTGTCGCAGTGATATCTTCATCCACCCTGTCACAGTGATATCTCCATCCACCCTGTCACAGTGATATCTCCATCCACCCTGTCTCAGTGATATCTCCATCCACTCTGTCGCAGTGATATCTCCATCCACTCTGTCGCAGTGATATCTCCATCCACCCTGTCGCAGTGATATCTCCATCCACCCTGTCACAGTGATATCTCCATCCACCCTTTCACAGTGATATCTCCATCCACTCTGTCACAGTGATATCTCCATCCACCCTGTCGCAGTGATATCTCCATCCACCCTGTCGCAGTGATACCTCCATCCACCCTGTCGCAGTGATACCTCCCTCCACCCTGTTGCAGTGATATCTCCATCCACCCTATCGCATTGATATCTCCATCCACCCTCTCGCAGTGATATCTCCATCCACTCTGTCACAGTGATATCTCCATCCACTCTGTCTAAGTGATATCTCCATCCACCCTGTCGCAGTGATATCTCCATCCACCCTGTCGCAGTGATATCTCCATTCACCCTGTCACAGTGATATCTCCATCCAGCCTGTCGCTGTGATATCTCCATCCACCCTGTCGCAGTGATATCTCCATCCACCCTGTCGCAGTGATATCTCCATCCACCCTGTCGCAGTGATAACTCCATCCACCCTGTCACAGTGATATCTCCATTCACCCTGTCACAGTGATATCTCCATTCACCCTGTCACAGTGATATCTCCATCCACTCTGTCGCGGTGATATCTCCATCCACACTGTCGCAATGATATCTCCATCCTCCCTGTCGCAGTGATATCTCCATCCACCCTGTCGCAGTGATATCTCCATCCACTCTGTCGCAGTGATATCTTCATCCACCCTGTCACAGTGAAATCTTCTTCCACACTGTCGCAGGGATATCTCCATCCACCCTGTCGCAGTGATATCTCCCTCCACTCTGTCGCAGTGATATCTCCATCCACTCTGTCGCAGTGATATCTCCATCCACCCTGTCGCAGTGATATCTCCATCCACTCTGTCGCAGTGATATCTCCATCCACCCTGTCACAGTGATATCTCCATCCACCCTGTCGCAGTGATATCTCCATCCACCCTGTCACAGTGATATCTCCATCCACCCTGTCGCAGTGTTATCTCCATCCACTCTGTCGCAGTGATATCTCCATCCACCCTGTCGCAGTGATATCTCCATCCACTCTGTCGCAGTGGTATCTCCATCCACCCTGTCGCAGTGATATCTCCATCCACCCTGTCGCAGTGATATCTCCCTCCACACTGTCGCAGTGATACCTCCCTCCACTCTGTCGCAGTGATACCTCCATCCACTCTGTCGCAGTGATATCTCCATCCACCCTGTCGCAGTGATATCTCCATCCACCCTGTCGCAGTGATATCTCCATCCACCCTGTCACAGTGATATCTCCATCCACCCTGTCACAGTGATATCTCCATCCACCCTGTCGCAGTGATATCTCCATCCACTCTGTCGCGGTGTTATCTCCATCCACCCTGTCGCAGTGTTATCTCCATGCACTCTGTTGCAGTGTTATCTCCCTCCACTCTGTCGCGGTGATATCTCCATCCACACTGTCGCAATGATATCTCCATCCTCCCTGTCGCAGTGATATCTCCATCCACCCTGTCGCAGTGATATCTCCATCCACTCTGTCCCAGTGATATCTTCATCCACCCTGTCGCAGTGATATCTTCATCCACACTGTCGCAGTGATATCTCCATCCACCCTGTCGCAGTGATATCTCCCTCCACCCTGTCGCAGTGATATCTCCATCCACCCTGTCGCAGTGATATCTCCATCCACTCTGTCGCAGTGATATCTTCATCCACCGTGTCGCAGTGATATCTTCATCCACCCTGTCGCAGTGATATCTCCATCCACCCTGTCGCAGTGATATCTCCCTCCACCCTGTCGCAGTGATATCTCCATCCACCCTGTCACAGTGATATCTCCATCCACCCTGTCACAGTGATATCTCCATCCACCCTGTTTCAGTGATATCTCCATCCACTCTGTCTCAGTGATATCTCCATCCACTCTGTCGCAGTGATATCTCCATTCTCTCTGTCACAGTGATACCTCCCTCCACTCTGTCGCAGTGATACCTCCCTCCACTCTGTCGCAGTGATATCTCCATCCACCCTGTCACAGTGATATCTCCATCCACTCTGTCCCAGTGATATCTCCATCCACTCTGTCGCAGTGATATCTTCATCCACCCTGTCACAGTGATATCTCCATCCACCCTGTCACAGTGATATCTCCATCCACTCTGTCGCAGTGATATCTCCCTCCACCCTGTCGCAGTGATATCTCCCTCCACCCTGTCGCAGTGATATCTCCATCCACCCTGTCTCAGTGATATTTCCATCCTCCCTGTCGCAGTGATATCTCCATCCACCCTGTCGCAGTGATATCTCCATCCACCCTGTCGCAGTGATATCTCCATCCACTCTGTCGCAGTGATATCTCCATCCTCCCTGTCGCAGTGATATCTTCATCCACCCTGTCACAGTGATATCTCCATCCACCCTGTCACAGTGATATCTCCATCCACCCTGTCACAGTGATATCTCCATCCACTCTGTCACAGTGATATCTCCATCCACCCTGTCGCAGTGATATCTCCATCCACCCTGTCGCAGTGATATCTCCATCCACTCTGTCGCACTGATATCTCCATCCACCCTGTCGCAGTGATACCTCCCTCCACTCTGTCGCAGTGATATCTTCATCCACTCTGTCACAGTGATATCTCCATCCACCCTGTCACAGTGATATCTCCATCCACTCTGTCACAGTGATATCTCCATCCACCCTGTCGCAGTGATATCTCCATCCACTCTGTCGCAGTGATATCTCAATCCACCCTGTCGCAGTGATACCTCCCTCCACCCTGTCGCAGTGATATCTCCATCCACCCTGTCGCAGTGATATCTCCATCCACCCTCTCGCAGTGATATCTCCATTCACCCTGTCACAGTGATATCTCCATCCAGCCTGTCGCGGTGATATCTCCATCCAACCTGTCGCAGTGATATCTCCATCCACCCTGTCGCAGTAATATCTCCATCCACCCTGTCGCAGTGATAAGTCTATCCACCCTGTAACAGTGATATCTCCATTCACCCTGTCACAGTGATATCTCCATTCACCCTGTCACAGTGATATCTCCATCCACTCTGTCGCGGTGATATCTCCATCTACCCTGTCGCAATGATATCTCCATCCTCCCTGTCGCAGTGATATCTCCATCCACCCTGTCGCAGTGATATCTCCATCCACTCTGTCGCAGTGATATCTTCATCCACCCTGTCGCAGTGATATCTTCATCCACACTGTCGCAGTGATATCTCCATCCACCCTGTCGCAGTGATATCTCCCTCCACCCTGTCGCAGTGATATCTCCATCCACCCTGTCGCAGTGATATATCCATCCTCCCTGTCGCAGTGATATCTCCATCCACCCTGTCACAGTGATATTTCCGTCCTCCCTGTCGCAGTGATATCTCCATCCACCCTGTCACAGTGATATTTCCATCCTCCCTGTCGCAGTGATATCTCCCTCCACCCTGTCGCAGTTATATCTCCATCCACTCTGTCGCAGTGATATCTCCCTCCACCCTGTCGCAGTGATATCTCCATCCACCCTGTCACAGTGATATTTCGATCCACCCTGTCGCAGTGATATCTCCATCCACTCTGTCGCAGTGATATCTCCATCCACCCTGTCGCAGTGATAATTCCATCCACCCTGTCGCAGTGATATCTCCATCCAGCCTGTCACAGTGATATTTCCATCCATCCTGTCGCAGTGATACCTCCCTCCACCCTGTCGCAGTGATATCTCCATCCACCCTGTCGCAGTGATATTTCCCTCCACCCTGTCACAGTGATATCTCCATCCACTCTGTTGCAGTGATATCTCCATCCACCCTGACGCAGTGATATCTCCATCCACTCTGTCACAGTGATAACTGCATCCACTCTGTCGCAGTGATAACTCCATCCACCCTGTCGCAGTGATATCTCCCTCCACCCTGTCACAGTAATATCTCCATCCACCCTGTCGCAGTGATATCTCCCTCCACACTGTCACAGTGATATCTCCATTCACCCTGTCACAGTGATATCTCCATCCACTCTGTTGCAGTGATATCTCCATCCACCCTGTCGCAGTGATATCTCCATCCGCCCTGTCACAGTGATATCTCCATCCGCCCTGTCACAGTGATATCTCCATCCACTCTGTCGCAGTGTTATCTCCATCCACTCTGTCGCAGTGATATCTCCATCCACCCTGCCACAGTGATGTCTCCAACCACCCTGTCACAGTGATATCTCCATCCACCCTGTCACGGTGATATCTCCATCCACCCTATCACAGTGATATCTCCATCCACCCTGTCACGGTGATATCTCCATCCACCCTATCACAGTGATATCTCCATCCACCCTGTCACGGTGATATCTCCATCCACCCTATCACAGTGATATCTCCATCCACCCTGTCACACTGATATCTCCATCCACACTGTCCACCCTGTCGCAGTGTTATCTCCATCCACTCTGTCGCAGTGATATCTCCAACCATGCTGTCACAGTGATATCTCCATCCACTCTGTCACAGTGATATCTCCATCCACACTGTCGCAGTGATATCTCCATCCACCCTGTCGCAGTAATATCTCCATCCACTCTGTCGCAGTGATATCTCCATCCACCCTGTCACAGTGATATCTCCATCCACCCTGTCGCAGTGATACCTCCATCCACCCTGTCACAGTGATATCTCCATCCACCCTGTCACAGTGGTATCTCCATCCACCCTGTCGCAGTGATATCTTCATCCACACTGTCGCAGTGATATCTCCATCCACCCTGTCGTAGTGATATCTCCCTCCACCCTGTCGCAGTGATATCTCCATCCACCCTGTCGCAGTGATATTTCCATCCTCCCTGTCGCAGTGATATCTCCATCCACCCTGTCACAGTGATATTTCCGTCCTCCCTGTCGCAGTGATATCTCCATCCACCCTGTCACAGTGATATTTCCATCCTCCCTGTCGCAGAGATATCTCCCTCCACCCTGTCGCAGTGATATCTCCATCCACTCTGTCGCAGTGATATCTCCCTCCACCCTGTCGCAGTGATATCTCCATCCACCCTGTCGCAGTGATATTTCGATCCACCCTGTCGCAGTGATATCTCCATCCACTCTGTCGCAGTGATATCTCAATCATCCCTGTCGCAGTGATAATTCCATCCACCCTGTCGCAGTGATATCTCCATCCACCCTGTCACAGTGATCATTCCATCCATCCTGTCGCAGTGATACCTCCCTCCACCCTGTCGCAGTGATATCTCCATCCACCCTGTCGCAGTGATATTTCCCTCCACCCTGTCACAGTGATATCTCCATCCACTCTGTTGCAGTGATATCTCCATCCACCCTGACGCAGTGATATCTCCATCCACTCTGTCGCAGTGATAACTGCATCCACTCTGTCGCAGTGATAACTCCATCCACCCTGTCGCAGTGATATCTCCCTCCACCCTGTCACAGTAATATCTCCATCCACCCTGTCGCAGTGATATCTCCCTCCACACTGTCACAGTGATATCTCCATTCACCCTGTCACAGTGATATCTCCATCCACTCTGTTGCAGTGATATCTCCATCCACCCTGTCGCAGTGATATCTCCATCCGCCCTGTCACAGTGATATCTCCATCCGCCCTGTCACAGTGATATCTCCATCCACTCTGTCGCAGTGTTATCTCCATCCACCCTGTCACAGTGATATCTCCATCCACCCTGTCAGTGATATCTCCATCCACCCTGTCACAGTGATATCTCCATCCACTCTGTCGCAGTGTTATCTCCATCCACTCTGTCGCAGTGATATCTCCATCCACCCTGCCACAGTGATGTCTCCAACCACCCTGTCACAGTGATATCTCCATCCACCCTGTCACGGTGATATCTCCATCCACCCTATCACAGTGATATCTCCATCCACCCTGTCACGGTGATATCTCCATCCACCCTATCACAGTGATATCTCCATCCACCCTGTCACACTGATATCTCCATCCACACTGTCCACCCTGTCGCAGTGTTATCTCCATCCACTCTGTCGCAGTGATATCTCCAACCATGCTGTCACAGTGATATCTCCATCCACTCTTTCACAGTGATATCTCCATCCACACTGTCGCAGTGATATCTCCATCCACCCTGTCGCAGTGATATCTCCATCCACCCTGTCGCAGTGATATCTCCATCCACCCTGTCGCAGTGATATTTCGATCCACCCTGTCGCAGTGATATCTCCATCCACCCTGTCACAGTGATATCTCCATCCACCCTGTCGCAGTGATACCTCCATCCACCCTGTCACAGTGATATCTCCATCCACCCTGTCACAGTGGTATCTCCATCCACCCTGTCACAGTGATATCTCCATCCACCCTGTCGCAGTGATATCTCCCTCCACACTGTCGCAGTGATACCTCCCTCCACTCTGTCGCAGTGATATCTCCCTCCACCCTGTCACAGTGATATCTCCATCCACCCTGTCGCAGTGATATTTCGATCCACCCTGTCGCAGTGATATCTCCATCCACTCTGTCGCAGTGATATCTCAATCATCCCTGTCGCAGTGATAATTCCATCCACCCTGTTGCAGTGATATCTCCATCCACCCTGTCACAGTGATTATTCTATCCATCCTGTCGCAGTGATACCTCCCTCCACCCTGTCGCAGTGATATCTCCATCCACCCTGTCGCAGTGATATTTCCCTCCACCCTGTCACAGTGATATCTCCATCCACTCTGTTGCAGTGATATCTCCATCCACCCTGACGCAGTGATATCTCCATCCACTCTGTCGCAGTGATAACTGCATCCACTCTGTCGCAGTGATAACTCCATCCACCCTGTCGCAGTGATATCTCCCTCCACCCTGTCACAGTAATATCTCCATCCACCCTGTCGCAGTGATATCTCCCTCCACACTGTCACAGTGATATCTCCATTCACCCTGTCACAGTGATATCTCCATCCACTCTGTTGCAGTGATATCTCCATCCACCCTGTCGCAGTGATATCACCATCCGCCCTGTCACAGTGATATCTCCATCCGCCCTGTCACAGTGATATCTCCATCCACTCTGTCGCAGTGTTATCTCCATCCACCCTGTCACAGTGATATCTCCATCCACCCTGTCAGTGATATCTCCATCCACCCTGTCACAGTGATTTCTCCATCCACTCTGTCGCAGTGTTATCTCCATCCACTCTGTCGCAGTGATATCTCCATCCACCCTGCCACAGTGATGTCTCCAACCACCCTGTCACAGTGATATCTCCATCCACCCTGTCACGGTGATATCTCCATCCACCCTATCACAGTGATATCTCCATCCACCCTGTCACGGTGATATCTCCATCCACCCTATCACAGTGATATCTCCATCCACCCTGTCACACTGATATCTCCATCCACACTGTCCACCCTGTCGCAGTGTTATCTCCATCCACTCTGTCGCAGTGATATCTCCAACCATGCTGTCACAGTGATATCTCCATCCACTCTGTCACAGTGATATCTCCATCCACACTGTCGCAGTGATATCTCCATCCACCCTGTCGCAGTGATATCTCCATCCACCCTGTCGCAGTGATATCTCCATCCACCCTGTCACAGTGATATCTCCATCCACCCTGTCGCAGTGATACCTCCATCCACCCTGTCACAGTGATATCTCCATCCACCCTGTCACAGTGGTATCTCCATCCACCCTGTCACAGTGATATCTCCATCCACCCTGTCGCAGTGATATCTCCCTCCACTCTGTCGCAGTGATACCTCCATCTACTCTGTCGCAGTGATATCTCCATCCACCCTGTCGCAGTGATATCTCCATCCACCCTGTCACAGTGATATCTCCATCCGCCCTGTCACAGTGATATCTCCATCCGCCCTGTCACAGTGATATCTCCATCCACCCTGTCACGGTGATATCTCCATCCACCCTATCACAGTGATATCTCCATCCACCCTGTCACGGTGATATCTCCATCCACCCTATCACAGTGATATCTCCATCCACCCTGTCACACTGATATCTCCATCCACACTGTCCACCCTGTCGCAGTGTTATCTCCATCCACTCTGTCGCAGTGATATCTCCAACCATGCTGTCACAGTGATATCTCCATCCACTCTGTCACAGTGATATCTCCATCCACACTGTCGCAGTGATATCTCCATCCACCCTGTCGCAGTGATATCTCCATCCACTCTGTCGCAGTGATATCTCCATCCACCCTGTCACAGTGATATCTCCATCCACCCTGTCGCAGTGATACCTCCATCCACCCTGTCACAGTGATATCTCCATCCACCCTGTCACAGTGGTATCTCCATCCACCCTGTCGCAGTGATATCTTCATCCACACTGTCGCAGTGATATCTCCATCCACCCTGTCGCAGTGATATCTCCCTCCACCCTGTCGCAGTGATATCTCCATCCACCCTGTCGCAGTGATATTTCCATCCTCCCTGTCGCAGTGATATCTCCATCCACCCTGTCACAGTGATATTTCCGTCCTCCCTGTCGCAGTGATATCTCCATCCACCCTGTCACAGTGATATTTCCATCCTCCCTGTCGCAGAGATATCTCCCTCCACCCTGTCGCAGTGATATCTCCATCCACTCTGTCGCAGTGATATCTCCCTCCACCCTGTCGCAGTGATATCTCCATCCACCCTGTCGCAGTGATATTTCGATCCACCCTGTCGCAGTGATATCTCCATCCACTCTGTCGCAGTGATATCTCGATCATCCCTGTCGCAGTGATAATTCCATCCACCCTGTCGCAGTGATATCTCCATCCACCCTGTCACAGTGATCATTCCATCCATCCTGTCGCAGTGATACCTCCCTCCACCCTGTCGCAGTGATATCTCCATCCACCCTGTCGCAGTGATATTTCCCTCCACCCTGTCACAGTGATATCTCCATCCACTCTGTTGCAGTGATATCTCCATCCAACCTGTCGCAGTGATATCTCCCTCCACACTGTCACAGTGATATCTCCATTCACCCTGTCACAGTGATATCTCCATCCACTCTGTTGCAGTGATATCTCCATCCACCCTGTCGCAGTGATATCTCCATCCGCCCTGTCACAGTGATATCTCCATCCGCCCTGTCACAGTGATATCTCCATCCACTCTGTCGCAGTGTTATCTCCATCCACCCTGTCACAGTGATATCTCCATCCACCCTGTCACAGTGATATCTCCATCCACCCTGTCACAGTGATATCTCCATCCACTCTGTCGCAGTGTTATCTCCATCCACTCTGTCGCAGTGATATCTCCATCCACCCTGCCACAGTGATGTCTCCAACCACCCTGTCACAGTGATATCTCCATCCACCCTGTCACGGTGATATCTCCATCCACCCTATCACAGTGATATCTCCATCCACCCTGTCACGGTGATATCTCCATCCACCCTATCACAGTGATATCTCCATCCACCCTGTCACACTGATATCTCCATCCACACTGTCCACCCTGTCGCAGTGTTATCTCCATCCACTCTGTCGCAGTGATATCTCCAACCATGCTGTCACAGTGATATCTCCATCCACTCTGTCACAGTGATATCTCCATCCACACTGTCGCAGTGATATCTCCATCCACCCTGTCGCAGTGATATCTCCATCCACCCTGTCGCAGTGATATCTCCATCCAACCTGTCACAGTGATATCTCCATCCACCCTGTCGCAGTGATACCTCCATCCACCCTGTCACAGTGATATCTCCATCCACCCTGTCACAGTGGTATCTCCATCCACCCTGTCACAGTGATATCTCCATCCACCCTGTCGCAGTGATATCTCCCTCCACACTGTCGCAGTGATACCTCCCTCCACTCTGTCGCAGTGATACCTCCATCTACTCTGTCGCAGTGATATCTCCATCCACCCTGTCGCAGTGATATCTCCATCCACCCTGTCACAGTGATATCTCCATCCACCCTGTCGCAGTGATACCTCCATCCACCCTGTCGCAGTGATATCTTCATCCACCCTGTCACAGTGATATCTCCCTCCACCATGTCGCAGTTATATCTCCATCAACACTGTCGCAGTGATATCTCCATCCACTCTGTCGCAGTGATATCTCCATCCACCCTGTCGCAGTGATATCTCCATCCACCCTGTCGCAGTGATATCTCCCTCCACAATGTCGCAGTTATATCTCCATCCATACTGTCGCAGTGATATCTCCCCCCACCCTGTCGCAGTGATATCTCCCTCCACCCTGTCGCAGTGATATCTCCATCCACCCTGTCTCAGTGATATTTCCATCCTCCCTGTCGCAGTGATATCTCCATCCACCCTGTCGCAGTGATAACTCCATCCACCCTGTCGCAGTGATATCTCCATCCACTCTGTCGCAGTGATATCTTCATCCACCCTGTCGCAGTGATATCTTCATCCACCCTGTCACAGTGATATCTCCATCCACCCTGTCACAGTGACATCTCCATCCGCCCTGTCACAGTGATATCTCCATCCACTCTGTCGCAGTGTTATCTCCATCCACTCTGTCGCAGTGATATCTCCATCCACCCTGTCACAGTGATATCTCCATCCACCCTGTCACGGTGATATCTCCATCCACCCTATCACAGTGATATCTCCATCCACCCTGTCACGGTGATATCTCCATCCACCCTATCACAGTGATATCTCCATCCACCCTGTCACACTGATATCTCCATCCACACTGTCCACCCTGTCGCAGTGTTATCTCCATCCACTCTGTCGCAGTGATATCTCCAACCATGCTGTCACAGTGATATCTCCATCCACTCTGTCACAGTGATATCTCCATCCACACTGTCGCAGTGATATCTCCATCCACCCTGTCGCAGTGATATCTCCATCCACCCTGTCGCAGTGATATCTCCATCCACCCTGTCACAGTGATATCTCCATCCACCCTGTCGCAGTGATACCTCCATCCACCCTGTCACAGTGATATCTCCATCCACCCTGTCGCAGTGATATCTCCATCCACCCTGTCACAGTGATATCTCCATCCACTCTGTCGCAGTGAATTCTCCATCCACCCTGTCACAGTGATATCTCCCTCCACCATGTCGCAGTTATATCTCCATCAACACTGTCGCAGTGATATCTCCATCCACTCTGTCGCAGTGATATCTCCATCCACCCTGTCGCAGTGATATCTCCATCCACCCTGTCGCAGTGATATCTCCCTCCACAATGTCGCAGTTATATCTCCATCCATACTGTCGCAGTGATATCTCCCTCCACCCTGTCGCAGTGATATCTCCATCCACCCTGTCTCAGTGATATTCCCATCCTCCCTGTCGCCGTGACATCTCCATCCACCCTGTCGCAGTGATAACTCCATCCACCCTGTCGCAGTGATATCTCCATCCAATCTGTCGCAGTGATATCTTCATCCACCCTGTCGCAGTGATATCTTCATCCACCCTGTCACAGTGATATCTCCATCCACCCTGTCACAGTGATATCTCCATCCACTCTGTCGCAGTGATATCTTCATCCACTCTGTCACAGTGATATCTCCATCCACCCTGTCACAGTGATATCTCCATCCACCCTGTCACAGTGATATCTCCATCAACTCTGTCGCAGTGATATCTCCATCCACCCTGTCACAGTGATATCTCCATCCACTCTGTCGCAGTGATATCTCCATCCACCCTGTCGCAGTGATATCTCCATCCACCCTGTCGCAGTCATATCTCCATCCACTCTGTCACAGTGATATCTCCATCCACTCTGTCACAGTGATATCTCCATCCACTCTGTAGCAGTGATATCTCCATCCACCCTGTCGCAGTGATATCTCCATCCACCCTGTCACAGTGATATCTCCATCCACACTGTCACAGTGATATCTCCATCCACCCTGTCACAGTGATATCTCTATCCACCCTGTCACAGTGATATCTCCATCCACCCTGTCACAGTGATATCTCCATCCACCCTGTCGCAGTGATACCTCCCTCCACCCTGTCGCAGTGATATCTCCATCCACCCTGTCGCAGTGATATCTCCATCCACTCTGTCGCAGTGATATCTCCATCCACCCTGTCGCAGTGATATCTCCATCCACCCTGTCGCAGTGGTATCTCCATTCACCCTGTCAAAGTGATATCTCCATCCAGCCTGTCGCGGTGATATCTCCATCCACCCTGTCGCAGTGAAGTCTCCATCCACCCTGTCGCAGTGCTATCTCCATCCACCCTGTCGCAGTGATAACTCCATCCACCCTGTCACCGTGATATCTCCATTCACCCTGTCACAGTGATATCTCCATCCACTCTGTCGCAGTGATATCTCCGTCCACCCTGTCGCAGTGATATCTCCATCCACCCTGTCACTGTGATATCTCTATCCACCCTGTCACAGTGATATCTCCATCCACCCTGTCACAGTGATATCTCCATCCACCCTGTCGCAGTGATATCTTCATCCACCCTGTCACGGTGATATCTCCATCCACCCTGTCGCAGTGATATCTCCATCCACCCAGTTGCAATGATATCTCCATCCACCCTGTCACAGTGATATCTCCATCCATCCTGTCGCAGTCATATCTCCATCCACCCTGTCGCAGTGATATCTCCATCCACCCTGTCACAGTGATATCTCCATCCACTCTGTCGCAGTGATATCTCCATCCACCCTGTCACAGTGATATCTCCATCCATCCTGTCACAGTGATATCTCCATCCACCCTGTCACAGTGATATCTCCATCCACTCTGTCGCAGTGATATCTCCATCCACACTGTCACAGTGATATCTCCATCCACCCTGTCGCAGTGATATCTCCATCCACCCTGTCGCAGTGGTATCTCCATTCACCCTGTCAAAGTGATATCTCCATCCAGCCTGTCGCGGTGATATCTCCATCCACCCTGTCGCAGTGATATCTCCATCCACCCTGTCGCAGTGATATCTCCATCCACCCTGTCGCAGTGATAACTCCATCCACCCTGTCACAGTGATATCTCCATTCACCCTGTCACAGTGATATCTCCATCCACTCTGTCGCAGTGATATCTCCGTCCACCCTGTCGCAGTGATATCTCCATCCACCCTGTCACTGTGATATCTCTATCCTCCCTGTCACAGTGATATCTCCATCCACCCTGTCACAGTGATATCTCCATCCACCCTGTCGCAGTGATATCTTCATCCACCCTGTCACAGTGATATCTCCATCCACCCTGTCGCAGTGATATCTCCATCCACCCAGTTGCAGTGATATCTCCATCCACCCTGTCACAGTGATATCTCCATCCATCCTGTCGCAGTCATATCTCCATCCACCCTGTCGCAGTGATATCTCCATCCACCCTGTCACAGTGATATCTCCATCCACTCTGTCGCAGTGATATCTCCATCCTCCCTGTCACAGTGATATCTCCATCCATCCTGTCACAGTGATATCTCCATCCACCCTGTCACAGTGATATCTCCATCCACTCTGTCGCAGTGATATCTCCATCCACACTGTCACAGTGATATCTCCATCCACCCTGTCGCAGTGATATCTCCATCCACCCTGTCACAGTGATATCTCCACCCAGCCTGTTGCAATGATATCTCCATCCAACCTGTCACAGTGATATCTCCATCCACCCTGTCGCAGTGATATCTCCATCCACCCTGTCACAGTGATATCTCCATCCACCCTGTCGCAGTGATATCTCCATCCACCCTGTCACAGTGATATCTCCATCCACCCTGTCACAGTGATATCTCCATATACCCTGTCACAGTGACATCTCCATCCACTCTGTCGCAGTGATATCTCCATATACCCTATCACAGTGATATCTCCATCCACCCTGTCGCAGTGATATCTCCATCCACCCTGTCACAGTGATATCTCCATCCACCCTGTCACAGTGATATCTCCATCCACCCTGTCACAGTGATATCTCCATCCACCCTGTCGCAGTCATATCTCCATCCACCCTGTCACAGTGATATCTCCATCCACCCTGTCACAGTGATATCTCCATCCACTCTGTCGCAGTGATAACTCCATCCATCCTGTCGCAGTGATATCTCCATCCACACTGTCACAGTGATATCTCCCTCCACCCTGTCACAGTGATATTTCCATCCACCCTGTCACAGTGATATCTCCATCCACCCTGTCGCAGTGATATCTCCATCCACCCTGTCACAGTGATATCTCCATCCACACTGTCACAGTGATATCTCCATCCACCCTGTCACAGTGATATCTCCATCCACCCTGTCGCAGTGATATCTCCATCCACCCTGTCACAGTGATATCTCCATCCACCCTGTCGCAGTGATATCTCCATCCACCCTGTCAGAGTGACATCTCCATCCTCTCTGTCACAGTGATGTCTCTATCCACCCTGTCGCAGTGATATCTCCATCCACCCTGTCGCAGTGATATCTCCATCCACCCTGTCACAGTGATATCTCCATCCACTCTGTCGCAGTGATATCTCCATCCACCCTGTCACAGTGATATCTCCATCCACCCTGTCACAGTGATATCTCTATCCACCCTGTCACAGTGATATCTCCATCCACCCTGTCACAGTGATATCTCCATCCACCCTGTCGCAGTGATATCTTCATCCACCCTGTCACGGTGATATCTCCATCCACCCTGTCGCAGTGATATCTCCATCCACCCTGTTGCAGTGATATCTCCATCCACCCTGTCACAGTGATATCTCCATCCATCCTGTCGCAGTCATATCTCCATCCACCCTGTCGCAGTGATATCTCCATCCACCCTGTCACAGTGATATCTCCATCCACTCTGTCGCAGTGATATCTCCATCCACCCTGTCACAGTGATATCTCCATCCATCCTGTCACAGTGATATCTCCATCCACCCTGTCACAGTGATATCTCCATCCACTCTGTCGCAGTGATATCTCCATCCACTCTGTCGCAGTGATATCTCCATCCACACTGTCACAGTGATATCTCCCTCCACCCTGTCGCAGTGATATCTCCATCCACCCTGTCACAGTGATATCTCCATATACCCTGTCACAGTGATATCTCCATCCACCCTGTCACAGTGATATCTCCCTCCACCCTGTCACAGTGATATCTCCATCCACTCTGTCGCAGTGATAACTCCATCCATCCTGTCACAGTGATATCTCCATCCACCCTGTCACAGTGATATCTCCATATACCCTGTCACAGTGATATCTCCATCCACTCTGTCGCAGTGATATCTCCAACCACCCTGTCACAGTGATATCTCCATCCACCCTGTCACAGTGATATCTCCATCCACCCTGTCGCAGGCATATCTCCATCCACCCTGTCACAGTGATATCTCCATCCACCCTGTCACAGTGATATCTCCATCCACTCTGTCGCAGTGATAACTCCATCCATCCTGTCGCAGTGATATCTCCATCCACACTGTCACAGTGATATCTTCTCCACCCTGTCACAGTGATATTTCCATCCACCCTTTCACAGTGATATCTCCATCCACCCTGTCGCAGTGATATCTCCATCCACCCTGTCACAGTGATATCTCCATCCACACTGTCACAGTGATATCTCCATCCACCCTGTCGCAGTGATATCTCCATCCACCCTGTCAGAGTGATATCTCCATCCACTCTGTCACAGTGATATCTCTATCCACCCTGTCGCAGTGATATCTCCATCCACCCTGTCGCAGTGATATCTCCATCCACCCTGTCACAGTGATATCTCCATCCACTCTGTCGCAGTGATACCTCCATCCACCCTGTCACAGTGATATCTCCATCCACCCTGTCACAGTGATATCTCTATCCACCCTGTCACAGTGATATCTCCATCCACCCTGTCACAGTGATATCTCCATCCACCCTGTCGCAGTGATATCTTCATCCACCCTGTCACGGTGATATCTCCATCCACCCTGTCGCAGTGATATCTCCATCCACCCTGTTGCAGTGATATCTCCATCCACCCTGTCACAGTGATATCTCCGTCCATCCTGTCGCAGTCATATCTCCATCCACCCTGTCGCAGTGATATCTCCATCCACCCTGTCACAGTGATATCTCCATCCACTCTGTCGCAGTGATATCTCCATCCACCCTGTCACAGTGATATCTCCATCCATCCTGTCACAGTGATATCTCCATCCACCCTGTCACAGTGATATCTCCATCCACTCTGTCGCAGTGATATCTCCATCCACTCTGTCGCAGTGATATCTCCATCCACCCTGTCACAGTGATATCTCCATCCACCCTGTCGCAGTGATATCTCCATCCACCCTGTCACAGTGATATCTCCATCCACCCTGTCGCAGTGATATCTCCATCCACCCTGTCACAGTGATATCTCCATCCACCCTGTCGCAGTGATATCTCCATCCACCCTGTCAGAGTGACATCTCCATCCTCTCTGTCACAGTGATGTCTCTATCCACCCTGTCGCAGTGATATCTCCATCCACTCTGTCGCAGTGATATCTCCATCCACACTGTCACAGTGATATCTCCATCCACCCTGTCACAGTGATATCTCCATCCACCCTGTCACAGTGATATCTCCATATACCCTGTCACAGTGATATCTCCATCCACTCTGTCGCAGTGATATCTCCATATACCCTGTCACAGTGATATCTCCATCCACCCTGTCGCAGTGATATCTCCATCCACCCTGTCACAGTGATATCTCCATCCACCCTGTCACAGTGATATCTCCATCCACCCTGTCGCAGGCATATCTCCATCCACCCTGTCACAGTGATATCTCCATCCACCCTGTCACAGTGATATCTCCATCCACTCTGTCGCAGTGATAACTCCATCCATCCTGTCGCAGTGATATCTCCATCCACACTGTCACAGTGATATCTTCTCCACCCTGTCACAGTGATATTTCCAACCACCCTGTCACAGTGATATCTCCATCCACCCTGTCGCAGTGATATCTCCATCCACCCTGTCACAGTGATATCTCCATCCACACTGTCACAGTGATATCTCCTTTCACCCTGTCACAGTGATATCTCCATCCACCCTGTCGCAGTGATATCTCCATCCACCCTGTCATAGTGATATCCCCATCCACCCTGTAGCAGTGATATCTCCATCCACCCTGTCAGAGTGATAACTCCATTCACCCTGTCGCAGTGATATCTCCATCCACCCTGTCGCAGTGATATCTCCATCCACCCTGTCGCAGTGATATCTCCATCCACCCTGTCACAGTGATATCTCCATCCACCCTGTCACAGTGATATCTCCATATACCCTGTCACAGTGACATCTCCATCCACTCTGTCGCAGTGATATCTCCATATACCCTGTCACAGTGATATCTCCATCCACCCTGTCGCCGTGATATCTCCATCCACCCTGTCACAGTGATATCTCCATCCACCCTGTCACAGTGATATCTCCATCCACTCTGTCGCAGTGATATCTCCATCCACACTGTCACAGTGATATCTCCATCCACCCTGTCGCAGTGATATCTCCATCCATCCTGTCACAGTGATATCTCCATCCAGCCTGTAGCAATGATATCTCCATCCAACCTGTCACAGTGATATCCCCATCCAACCTGTCGCAGTGATATCTCCATCCACCCTGTCACAGTGATATCTCCATTCTCCCTGTCGCAGTGATATCTCCATCCACCCTGTCACAGTGATATCTCCATCCACCCTGTCACAGTGATATCTCCATATACCCTGTCACAGTGACATCTCCATCCACTCTGTCGCAGTGATATCTCCATATACCCTGTCACAGTGATATCTCCATCCACCCTGTCGCAGTGATATCTCCATCCACCCTGTCACAGTGATATCTCCATCCACCCTGTCGCAGTCATATCTCCATCCACCCTGTCACAGTGATATCTCCATCCACCCTGTCACTGTGATATCTCCATCCACCCTGTCGCAGTGATATCTCCATCCACCCTGTCACAGTGATATCTCCATCCACCCTGTCACAGTGATATCTCCATATACCCTGTCACAGTGACATCTCCATCCACTCTGTCGCAGTGATATCTCCATATACCCTGTCACAGTGATATCTCCATCCACCCTGTCACAGTGATATCTCCATCCATCCTGTCGCAGTGACATCTCCATCCACACTGTCACAGTGATATCTCCCACCACCCTGTCACAGTGATATTTCCATCCACCCTGTCACAGTGATATCTCCATCCACCCTGTCGCAGTGATATCTCCATCCACCCTGTCGCAGTGATATCTCCATCCACCCTGTCGCAGTGATATCTCCATCCACCCTGTCACAGTGATATCTCCATCCACTCTGTCGCAGTGATATCTCCATCCACCCTGTCACAGTGATATCTCCATCCACCCTGTCACAGTGATATCTCTATCCACCCTGTCACAGTGATATCTCCATCCACCCTGTCACAGTGATATCTCCATCCACCCTGTCGCAGTGATATCTTCATCCACCCTGTCACGGTGATATCTCCATCCACCCTGTCGCAGTGATGTCTCCATCCACCCTGTCGCAGTGATATCTCCATCCACCCTGTCACGGTGATATCTCCATCCACCCTGTTGCAGTGATATCTCCATCCACCCTGTCACAGTGATATCTCCATCCATCCTGTCGCAGTCATATCTCCATCCACCCTGTCGCAGTGATATCTCCATCCACCCTGTCGCAGTGATATCTCCATCCACCCTGTCACAGTGATATCTCCATCCACTCTGTCGCAGTGATATCTCCATCCACCCTGTCACAGTGATATCTCCATCCACCCTGTCACAGTGATATCTCTATCCACCCTGTCACAGTGATATCTCCATCCACCCTGTCACAGTGATATCTCCATCCACCCTGTCGCAGTGATATCTTCATCCACCCTGTCACGGTGATATCTCCATCCACCCTGTCGCAGTGATGTCTCCATCCACCCTGTCGCAGTGATATCTCCATCCACCCTGTCACGGTGATATCTCCATCCACCCTGTTGCAGTGATATCTCCATCCACCCTGTCACAGTGATATCTCCATCCATCCTGTCGCAGTCATATCTCCATCCACCCTGTCGCAGTGATATCTCCATCCATCCTGTCGCAGTCATATCTCCATCCACCCTGTCGCAGTGATATCTCCATCCACCCTGTCACAGTGATATCTCCATCCATCCTGTCGCAGTCATATCTCCATCCACCCTGTCGCAGTGATATCTCCATCCACCCTGTCACAGTGATATCTCCATCCAGCCTGTTGCAATGATATCTCCATCCACCCTGTCACAGTGATATCTCCATCCACCCCGTCGCAGTGATATCTCCATCCACCCTGTTGCAGTGATATCTCCATCCACCCTGTCACAGTGATATCTCCATCCACCCTGTCGCAGTGATATCTCCATCCACCCTGTCACAGTGATATCTCCATATACCCTGTTACAGTGATATCTCGAACCACTCTCTCGCAGTGATATCTCCATATACCCTGTCACAGTGATATCTCCATCCACCCTGTCACAGTGATATCTCTATCCACCCTGTCACAGTGATATCTCCATCCACCCTGTCACAGTGATATCTCCATCCACCCTGTCACAGTGATATCTCCATCCACTCTGTCGCAGTGATATCTCCATCCACACTGTCACAGTGATATCTCCATCCACCCTGTCGCAGTGATATCTCCATCCACCCTGTCACAGTGATATCTCCATCCAGCCTGTTGCAATGATATCTCCATCGACCCTGTCACAGTGATATCTCCATCCACACTGTCACAGTGATATCTTCTCCACCCTGTCACAGTGATATTTCCATCCACCCTGTCACAGTGATATCTCCATCCACCTTGTCGCAGTGATATCTCCATCCACACTGTCACAGTGATATCTCCATCCACACTGTCACAGTGATATCTCCATCCACTCTGTCGCAGTGATATCTCCATCCACCCTGTCACAGTGATATCTCCCTCCACCATGTCGCAGTTATATCTCCATCAACACTGTCGCAGTGATATCTCCATCCACTCTGTCGCAGTGATATCTCCATCCACCCTGTCGCAGTGATATCTCCATCCACCCTGTCGCAGTGATATCTCCCTCCACAATGTCGCAGTTATATCTCCATCCATACTGTCGCAGTGATATCTCCCTCCACCCTGTCGCAGTGATATCTCCATCCACCCTGTCTCAGTGATATTCCCATCCTCCCTGTCGCCGTGACATCTCCATCCACCCTGTCGCAGTGATAACTCCATCCACCCTGTCGCAGTGATATCTCCATCCAATCTGTCGCAGTGATATCTTCATCCACCCTGTCGCAGTGATATCTTCATCCACCCTGTCACAGTGATATCTCCATCCACCCTGTCACAGTGATATCTCCATCCACTCTGTCGCAGTGATATCTTCATCCACTCTGTCACAGTGATATCTCCATCCACCCTGTCACAGTGATATCTCCATCCACCCTGTCACAGTGATATCTCCATCAACTCTGTCGCAGTGATATCTCCATCCACCCTGTCACAGTGATATCTCCATCCACTCTGTCGCAGTGATATCTCCATCCACCCTGTCACAGTGATATCTCCATCCACTCTGTCGCAGTCATATCTCCATCCACTCTGTCACAGTGATATCTCCATCCACTCTGTCACAGTGATATCTCCATCCACTCTGTAGCAGTGATATCTCCATCCACCCTGTCGCAGTGATATCTCCATCCACCCTGTCACAGTGATATCTCCATCCACACTGTCACAGTGATATCTCCATCCACCCTGTCACAGTGATATCTCCATCCACCCTGTCACAGTGATATCTCCATCCACCCTGTCACAGTGATATCTCCATCCACCCTGTCGCAGTGATACCTCCCTCCACCCTGTCGCAGTGATATCTCCATCCACCCTGTCGCAGTGATATCTCCATCCACTCTGTCGCAGTGATATCTCCATCCACCCTGTCGCAGTGATATCTCCATCCACCCTGTCGCAGTGGTATCTCCATTCACCCTGTCAAAGTGATATCTCCATCCAGCCTGTCGCGGTGATATCTCCATCCACCCTGTCGCAGTGAAATCTCCATCCACCCTGTCGCAGTGATATCTCCATCCACCCTGTCGCAGTGATAACTCCATCCACCCTGTCACCGTGATATCTCCATTCACCCTGTCACAGTGATATCTCCATCCACTCTGTCGCAGTGATATCTCCGTCCACCCTGTCGCAGTGATATCTCCATCCACCCTGTCACTGTGATATCTCTATCCACCCTGTCACAGTGATATCTCCATCCACCCTGTCACAGTGATATCTCCATCCACCCTGTCGCAGTGATATCTTCATCCACCCTGTCACGGTGATATCTCCATCCACCCTGTCGCAGTGATATCTCCATCCACCCTGTTGCAGTGATATCTCCATCCACCCTGTCACAGTGATATCTCCATCCATCCTGTCGCAGTCATATCTCCATCCACCCTGTCGCAGTTATATCTCCATCCACCCTGTCACAGTGATATCTCCATCCACTCTGTCGCAGTGATATCTCCATCCACCCTGTCACAGTGATATCTCCATCCATCCTGTCACAGTGATATCTCCATCCACCCTGTCACAGTGATATCTCCATCCACTCTGTCGCAGTGATATCTCCATCCACACTGTCACAGTGATATCTCCATCCACCCTGTCGCAGTGATATCTCCATCCACCCTGTCGCAGTGGTATCTCCATTCACCCTGTCAAAGTGATATCTCCATCCAGCCTGTCGCGGTGATATCTCCATCCACCCTGTCGCAGTGAAATCTCCATCCACCCTGTCGCAGTGATATCTCCATCCACCCTGTCGCAGTGATAACTCCATCCACCCTGTCACCGTGATATCTCCATTCACC
Organism: Chiloscyllium plagiosum; assembly: GCF_037043375.1. NCBI lineage: Eukaryota > Metazoa > Chordata > Chondrichthyes > Orectolobiformes > Hemiscylliidae > Chiloscyllium > Chiloscyllium plagiosum. Next base: position 160,366,230 of record NW_028270140.1, on the reverse strand, counting down.
CTGTCACAGTGATATCTCCATCCACTCTGTCGCAGTGATATCTCCGTCCACCCTGTCGCAGTGATATCTCCATCCACCCTGTCACTGTGATATCTCTATCCTCCCTGTCACAGTGATATCTCCATCCACCCTGTCACAGTGATATCTCCATCCACCCTGTCGCAGTGATATCTTCATCCACCCTGTCACGGTGATGTCTCCATCCACCCTGTCGCAGTGATATCTCCATCCACCCAGTTGCAGTGATATCTCCATCCACCCTGTCACAGTGATATCTCCATCCATCCTGTCGCAGTCATATCTCCATCCACCCTGTCGCAGTGATATCTCCATCCACCCTGTCACAGTGATATCTCCATCCACTCTGTCGCAGTGATATCTCCATCCACCCTGTCACAGTGATATCTCCATCCATCCTGTCACAGTGATATCTCCATCCACCCTGTCACAGTGATATCTCCATCCACTCTGTCGCAGTGATATCTCCATCCACACTGTCACAGTGATATCTCCATCCACCCTGTCGCAGTGATATCTCCATCCACCCTGTCACAGTGATATCTCCATCCATCCTGTCGCAGTCATATCTCCATCCACCCTGTCGCAGTGATATCTCCATCCACCCTGTCACAGTGATATCTCCATCCACTCTGTCGCAGTGATATCTCCATCCACCCTGTCACAGTGATATCTCCATCCATCCTGTCACAGTGATATCTCCATCCACCCTGTCACAGTGATATCTCCATCCACTCTGTCGCAGTGATATCTCCATCCACACTGTCACAGTGATATCTCCATCCACCCTGTCGCAGTGATATCTCCATCCACCCTGTCACAGTGATATCTCCACCCAGCCTGTTGCAATGATATCTCCATCCAACCTGTCACAGTGATATCTCCATCCACCCTGTCGCAGTGATATCTCCATCCACCCTGTCACAGTGATATCTCCATCCACCCTGTCGCAGTGATATCTCCATCCACCCTGTCACAGTGATATCTCCATCCACCCTGTCACAGTGATATCTCCATATACCCTGTCACAGTGACATCTCCATCCACTCTGTCGCAGTGATATCTCCATATACCCTATCACAGTGATATCTCCATCCACCCTGTCGCAGTGATATCTCCATCCACCCTGTCACAGTGATATCTCCATCCACCCTGTCACAGTGATATCTCCATCCACCCTGTCACAGTGATATCTCCATCCACCCTGTCGCAGTCATATCTCCATCCACCCTGTCACAGTGATATCTCCATCCACCCTGTCACAGTGATATCTCCATCCACTCTGTCGCAGTGATAACTCCATCCATCCTGTCGCAGTGATATCTCCATCCACACTGTCACAGTGATATCTCCCTCCACCCTGTCACAGTGATATTTCCATCCACCCTGTCGCAGTGATATCTCCATCCACCCTGTCGCAGTGATATCTCCATCCACCCTGTCACAGTGATATCTCCATCCACACTGTCACAGTGATATCTCCATCCACCCTGTCACAGTGATATCTCCATCCACCCTGTCGCAGTGATATCTCCATCCACCCTGTCGCAGTGATATCTCCATCCACCCTGTCGCAGTGATATCTCCATCCACCCTGTCAGAGTGACATCTCCATCCTCTCTGTCACACTGATGTCTCTATCCACCCTGTCGCAGTGATATCTCCATCCACCCTGTCGCAGTGATATCTCCATCCACCCTGTCACAGTGATATCTCCATCCACTCTGTCGCAGTGATATCTCCATCCACCCTGTCACAGTGATATCTCCATCCACCCTGTCACAGTGATATCTCTATCCACCCTGTCACAGTGATATCTCCATCCACCCTGTCACAGTGATATCTCCATCCACCCTGTCACGGTGATATCTCCATCCACCCTGTCGCAGTGATATCTCCATCCACCCTGTTGCAGTGAAATCTCCATCCACCCTGTCACAGTGATATCTCCATCCATCCTGTCGCAGTCATATCTCCATCCACCCTGTCGCAGTGATATCTCCATCCACCCTGTCACAGTGATATCTCCATCCACTCTGTCGCAGTGATATCTCCATCCACCCTGTCACAGTGATATCTCCATCCATCCTGTCACAGTGATATCTCCATCCACCCTGTCACAGTGATATCTCCATCCACTCTGTCGCAGTGATATCTCCATCCACTCTGTCGCAGTGATATCTCCATCCACACTGTCACAGTGATATCTCCCTCCACCCTGTCGCAGTGATATCTCCATCCACCCTGTCACAGTGATATCTCCATATACCCTGTCACAGTGATATCTCCATCCACCCTGTCACAGTGATATCTCCCTCCACCCTGTCACAGTGATATCTCCATCCACTCTGTCGCAGTGATAACTCCATCCATCCTGTCACAGTGATATCTCCATCCACCCTGTCACAGTGATATCTCCATATACCCTGTCACAGTGATATCTCCATCCACTCTGTCGCAGTGATATCTCCAACCACCCTGTCACAGTGATATCTCCATCCACCCTGTCACAGTGATATCTCCATCCACCCTGTCGCAGGCATATCTCCATCCACCCTGTCACAGTGATATCTCCATCCACCCTGTCACAGTGATATCTCCATCCACTCTGTCGCAGTGATAACTCCATCCATCCTGTCGCAGTGATATCTCCATCCACACTGTCACAGTGATATCTTCTCCACCCTGTCACAGTGATATTTCCATCCACCCTTTCACAGTGATATCTCCATCCACCCTGTCGCAGTGATATCTCCATCCACCCTGTCACAGTGATATCTCCATCCACACTGTCACAGTGATATCTCCATCCACCCTGTCGCAGTGATATCTCCATCCACCCTGTCAGAGTGATATCTCCATCCACTCTGTCACAGTGATATCTCTATCCACCCTGTCGCAGTGATATCTCCATCCACCCTGTCGCAGTGATATCTCCATCCACCCTGTCACAGTGATATCTCCATCCACTCTGTCGCAGTGATACCTCCATCCACCCTGTCACAGTGATATCTCCATCCACCCTGTCACAGTGATATCTCTATCCACCCTGTCACAGTGATATCTCCATCCACCCTGTCACAGTGATATCTCCATCCACCCTGTCGCAGTGATATCTTCATCCACCCTGTCACGGTGATATCTCCATCCACCCTGTCGCAGTGATATCTCCATCCACCCTGTTGCAGTGATATCTCCATCCACCCTGTCACAGTGATATCTCCGTCCATCCTGTCGCAGTCATATCTCCATCCACCCTGTCGCAGTGATATCTCCATCCACCCTGTCACAATGATATCTCCATCCACTCTGTCGCAGTGATATCTCCATCCACCCTGTCACAGTGATATCTCCATCCACCCCGTCGCAGTGATATCTCCATCCACCCCGTCGCAGTGATATCTCCATCCACCCTGTTGCAGTGATATCTCCATCCACCCTGTCACAGTGATATCTCCATCCACCCTGTCGCAGTGATATCTCCATCCACCCTGTCACAGTGATATCTCCATCCACCCTGTCACAGTGATATCTCTATCCACCCTGTCACAGTGATATCTCCATCCACCCTGTCACAGTGATATCTCCATCCACCCTGTCACAGTGATATCTCCATCCACTCTGTCACAGTGATATCTCCATCCACACTGTCACAGTGATATCTCCATCCACCCTGTCGCAGTGATATCTCCATCCACCCTGTCACAGTGATATCTCCATCCACCCTGTCAGAGTGATAACTCCATTCACCCTGTCGCAGTGATATCTCCATCCACCCTGTCGCAGTGATATCTCCATCCACCCTGTCGCAGTGATATCTCCATCCACCCTGTCACAGTGATATCTCCATATACCCTGTCACAGTGACATCTCCATCCACTCTGTCGCAGTGATATCTCCATATACCCTGTCACAGTGATATCTCCATCCACCCTGTCGCCGTGATATCTCCATCCACCCTGTCACAGTGATATCTCCATCCACCCTGTCACAGTGATATCTCCATCCACTCTGTCGCAGTGATATCTCCATCCACACTGTCACAGTGATATCTCCATCCACCCTGTCGCAGTGATATCTCCATCCATCCTGTCACAGTGATATCTCCATCCAGCCTGTTGCAATGATATCTCCATCCAACCTGTCACAGTGATATCCCCATCCACCCTGTCGCAGTGATATCTCCATCCACCCTGTCACAGTGATATCTCCATCCACCCTGTCACAGTGATATCTCCATCCACCCTGTCGCAGTGATATCTCCATCCACCCTGTCACAGTGATATCTCCATCCACCCTGTCGCAGTCATATCTCCATCCACCCTGTCACAGTGATATCTCCATCCACCCTGTCACTGTGATATCTCCATCCACCCTGTCGCAGTGATATCTCCATCCACCCTGTCACAGTGATATCTCCATCCACCCTGTCACAGTGATATCTCCATATACCCTGTCACAGTGACATCTCCATCCACTCTGTCGCAGTGATATCTCCATATACCCTGTCACAGTGATATCTCCATCCACCCTGTCACAGTGATATCTCCATCCATCCTGTCGCAGTGACATCTCCATCCACACTGTCACAGTGATATCTCCCTCCACCCTGTCACAGTGATATTTCCATCCACCCTGTCACAGTGATATCTCCATCCACCCTGTCGCAGTGATATCTCCATCCACCCTGTCGCAGTGATATCTCCATCCACCCTGTCGCAGTGATATCTCCATCCACCCTGTCACAGTGATATCTCCATCCACTCTGTCGCAGTGATATCTCCATCCACCCTGTCACAGTGATATCTCCATCCACCCTGTCACAGTGATATCTCTATCCACCCTGTCACAGTGATATCTCCATCCACCCTGTCACAGTGATATCTCCATCCACCCTGTCGCAGTGATATCTTCATCCACCCTGTCACGGTGATATCTCCATCCACCCTGTCGCAGTGATGTCTCCATCCACCCTGTTGCAGTGATATCTCCATCCACCCTGTCACAGTGATATCTCCATCCATCCTGTCACAGTGATATCTCCATCCACCCTGTCGCAGTGATATCTCCATCCACCCTGTCACAGTGATATCTCCATCCACCCTGTCGCAGTGATATCTCCATCCACCCTGTCACAGTGATATCTCCATCCACTCTGTCGCAGTGATATCTCCATCCACCCTGTCACAGTGATATCTCCATCCACCCTGTCACAGTGATATCTCTATCCACCCTGTCACAGTGATATCTCCATCCACCCTGTCACAGTGATATCTCCATCCACCCTGTCGCAGTGATATCTTCATCCACCCTGTCACGGTGATATCTCCATCCACCCTGTCACAGTGATATCTCCATCCACCCTGTCACAGTGATATCTCCATCCATCCTGTCGCAGTCATATCTCCATCCACCCTGTCGCAGTGATATCTCCATCCACCCTGTCACAGTGATATCTCCATCCATCCTGTCGCAGTCATATCTCCATCCACCCTGTCGCAGTGATATCTCCATCCACCCTGTTACAGTGATATCTCCATCAAGCCTGTTGCAATGATATCTCCATCCACCCTGTCACAGTGATATCTCCATCCACCCCGTCGCAGTGATATCTCCATCCACCCTGTTGCAGTGATATCTCCATCCACCCTGTCACAGTGATATCTCCATCCACCCTGTCGCAGTGATATCTCCATCCACCCTGTCACAGTGATATCTCCATATACCCTGTTACAGTGATATCTCGAACCACTCTCTCGCAGTGGTATCTCCATATACCCTGTCACAGTGATATCTCCATCCACCCTGTCACAGTGATATCTCTATCCACCCTGTCACAGTGATATCTCCATCCACCCTGTCACAGTGATATCTCCATCCACCCTGTCACAGTGATATCTCCATCCACTCTGTCGCAGTGATATCTCCATCCACACTGTCACAGTGATATCTCCATCCAACCTGTCGCAGTGATATCTCCATCCACCCTGTCACAGTGATATCTCCATCCAGCCTGTTGCAATGATATCTCCATCCACCCTGTCACAGTGATATCTCCATCCACCCTGTCGCAGTGATATCTCCATCCACCCTGTTGCAGTGATATCTCCATCCACCCTGTCACAGTGATATCTCCATCCACCCTGTCGCAGTGATATCTCCATCCACCCTGTCACAGTGATATCTCCATCCACCCTGTCACAGTGATATCTCCATATACCCTGTCACAGTGATATCTCCATCCACCCTGTCGCAGTGATATCTCCATCCACCCTGTCACAGTGATATCTCCATCCATCCTGTCGCAGTGATATCTCCATCCACCCTGTCGCAGTGATATCTCCATCCACCCTGTCGCAGTGATATCTCCATCCACCCTGTCACAGTGATATCTCCATCCACCCTGTCGCAGTGATATCTCCATCCACCCTGTCACAGTGATATCTCCATCCACCCTGTCACAGTGATATCTCCATATACCCTGTCACAGTGACATCTCCATCCACTCTGTCGCAGTGATATCTCCATCCACCCTGTCGCAGTGATATCTCCATCCACCCTGTTGCAGTGATATCTCCATCCACCCTGTCACAGTGATATCTCCATCCATCCTGTCGCAGTCATATCTCCATCCACCCTGTCGCAGTGATATCTCCATCCACCCTGTCACAGTGATATCTCCATCCACTCTGTTGCAGTGATATCTCCATCCACCCTGTCACAGTGATATCTCCATCCATCCTGTCACAGTGATATCTCCATCCACCCTGTCACAGTGATATCTCCATCCACTCTGTCGCAGTGATATCTCCATCCACTCTGTCGCAGTGATATCTCCATCCACACTGTCACAGTGAGATCTCCATCCACCCTGTCACAGTGATATCTCCATCCACCCTGTCACAGTGATATCTCCATATACCCTGTCACAGTGATATCTCCATCCACTCTGTCGCAGTGATATCTCCATATACCCTGTCACAGTGATATCTCCATCCACCCTGTCGCAGTGATATCTCCATCCACCCTGTTGCAGTGATATCTCCATCCACCCTGTCACAGTGATATCTCCATCCATCCTGTCGCAGTCATATCTCCATCCACTCTGTCGCAGTGATATCTCCATCCACCCTGTCACAGTGATATCTCCATCCACTCTGTCGCAGTGATATCTCCATCCACCCTGTCACAGTGATATCTCCATCCACACTGTCATAGTGATATCTCCCTCCACCCTGTCGCAGTGATATCTCCATCCACCCTGTCACAGTGATATCTCCATCCAGCCTGTTGCAATGATATCTCCATCCACCCTGTCACAGTGATATCTCCATCCACCCCGTCGCAGTGATATCTCCATCCACCCTGTTGCAGTGATATCTCCATCCACCCTGTCACAGTGATATCTCCATCCACCCTGTCGCAGTGATATCTCCATCCACCCTGTCACAGTGATATCTCCATATACCCTGTTACAGTGATATCTCCAACCACTCTCTCGCAGTGATATCTCCATATACCCTGTCACAGTGATATCTCCATCCACCCTGTCACAGTGATATCTCTATCCACCCTGTCACAGTGATATCTCCATCCACCCTGTCACAGTGATATCTCCATCCACCCTGTCGCAGTGATATCTTCATCCACCCTGTTGCAGTGATATCTCCATCCACCCTGTCACAGTGATATCTCAATCCATCCTGTCGCAGTCATAAGCTCCATCCACCCTGTCGCAGTGATATCTCCATCCACCCTGTCACAGTGATATCTCCATCCACTCTGTCGCAGTGATATCTCCATCCACACTGTCACAGTGATATCTCCATCCACCCTGTCGCAGTGATATCTCCATCCACCCTGTCACAGTGATATCTCCATCCACCCTGTCACAGTGATATCTCCATCCACCCTGTCACAGTGATATCTCCATCCACTCTGTCGCAGTGATATCTCCATCCACTCTGTCGCAGTGATATCTCCATCCACACTGTCACAGTGATATCTCCATCCACCCTGTCACAGTGATATCTCCATCCACCCTGTCACAGTGATATCTCCCTCCACCCTGTCGCAGTGATATCTCCATCACCCTGTCACAGTGATATCTCCATCCATCCTGTCACAGTGATATCTCCATCCACACTGTCACAGTGATATCTCCATCCATCCTGTCGCAGTGTTATCTCCATCCACTCTGTCACAGTGATATCTCCATCCACCCAGTCACAGTGATATCTCCATCCACCCTGTCACAGTAATATCTCCCTCCACCCTGTCGCAGTGATATCTCCACCCACCCTGTCACAGTGATATCTCCATCCACCCTGTCACAGTGATATCTCCATCCACCCAATCGCAGTGATATCTCCATCCACCCTGTCGCAGTGATATCTCCATCCACCCTGTCGCAGTGATATCTCCATCCACCCTGTCGCGGTGATACCTCCCTCCACCCTGTCACAGTGATGTCTCCATCCACCCTGTCACAGTGATATCTCCATCCACTCTGTCGCAGTGATATCTCCATCCACCCTGTCGCAGTGATATCTCCATCCACCCTGTCACAGTGATATCTCCATCCACTCTGTCGCAGTGATATCTCCATCCACCCTGTCACAGTGATATCTCCATCCACTCTGTCGCAGTGATATCTCCATCCACTCTGTCGCAGTGATATCTCCATCCACCCTGTCACAGTGATATCTCCATCCACTCTGTCGCAGTGATATCTCCATCCACTCTGTCGCAGTGATATCTCCATCCACACTGTCACAGTGAGATCTCCATCCACCCTGTCACAGTGATATCTCCATCCACCCTGTCACAGTGATATCTCCATATACCCTGTCACAGTGATATCTCCATCCACTCTGTCGCAGTGATATCTCCATATACCCTGTCACAGTGATATCTCCATCCACCCTGTCGCAGTGATATCTCCATCCACCCTGTTGCAGTGATATCTCCATCCACCCTGTCACAGTGATATCTCCATCCATCCTGTCGCAGTCATATCTCCATCCACTCTGTCGCAGTGATATCTCCATCCACCCTGTCACAGTGATATCTCCATCCACTCTGTCGCAGTGATATCTCCATCCACCCTGTCACAGTGATATCTCCATCCACACTGTCATAGTGATATCTCCCTCCACCCTGTCGCAGTGATATCTCCATCCACCCTGTCACAGTGATATCTCCATCCAGCCTGTTGCAATGATATCTCCATCCACCCTGTCACAGTGATATCTCCATCCACCCCGTCGCAGTGATATCTCCATCCACCCTGTTGCAGTGATATCTCCATCCACCCTGTCACAGTGATATCTCCATCCACCCTGTCGCAGTGATATCTTCATCCACCCTGTTGCAGTGATATCTCCATCCACCCTGTCACAGTGATATCTCAATCCATCCTGTCGCAGTCATAAGCTCCATCCACCCTGTCACAGTGATATCTCCATATACCCTGTTACAGTGATATCTCCAACCACTCTCTCGCAGTGATATCTCCATATACCCTGTCACAGTGATATCTCCATCCACCCTGTCACAGTGATATCTCTATCCACCCTGTCACAGTGATATCTCCATCCACCCTGTCACAGTGATATCTCCATCCACCCTGTCGCAGTGATATCTTCATCCACCCTGTTGCAGTGATATCTCCATCCACCCTGTCACAGTGATATCTCAATCCATCCTGTCGCAGTCATAAGCTCCATCCACCCTGTCGCAGTGATATCTCCATCCACCCTGTCACAGTGATATCTCCATCCACTCTGTCGCAGTGATATCTCCATCCACACTGTCACAGTGATATCTCCATCCACCCTGTCGCAGTGATATCTCCATCCACCCTGTCACAGTGATATCTCCATCCACCCTGTCACAGTGATATCTCCATCCACCCTGTCACAGTGATATCTCCATCCACTCTGTCGCAGTGATATCTCCATCCACTCTGTCGCAGTGATATCTCCATCCACACTGTCACAGTGATATCTCCATCCACCCTGTCACAGTGATATCTCCATCCACCCTGTCACAGTGATATCTCCCTCCACCCTGTCGCAGTGATATCTCCATCACCCTGTCACAGTGATATCTCCATCCATCCTGTCACAGTGATATCTCCATCCACACTGTCACAGTGATATCTCCATCCATCCTGTCGCAGTGTTATCTCCATCCACTCTGTCACAGTGATATCTCCATCCACCCAGTCACAGTGATATCTCCATCCACCCTGTCACAGTAATATCTCCCTCCACCCTGTCGCAGTGATATCTCCACCCACCCTGTCACAGTGATATCTCCATCCACCCTGTCACAGTGATATCTCCATCCACCCAATCGCAGTGATATCTCCATCCACCCTGTCGCAGTGATATCTCCATCCACCCTGTCGCAGTGATATCTCCATCCACCCTGTCGCGGTGATACCTCCCTCCACCCTGTCACAGTGATGTCTCCATCCACCCTGTCACAGTGATATCTCCATCCACTCTGTCGCAGTGATATCTCCATCCACCCTGTCGCAGTGATATCTCCATCCACCCTGTCACAGTGATATCTCCATCCACTCTGTCGCAGTGATATCTCCATCCACCCTGTCACAGTGATATCTCCATCCACTCTGTCGCAGTGATATCTCCATCCACTCTGTCGCAGTGATATCTCCATCCACACTGTCACAGTGATATCTCCATCCACCCTGTCGCAGTGATATCTCCATCCACCCTGTCGCAGTGATATCTCCATCCACCCTGTCGCGGTGATACCTCCCTCCACCCTGTCACAGTGATGTCTCCATCCACTCTGACGCAGTGATATCTCCATCCACCCTGTCGCAGTGATATCTCCATCCACCCTGTCACAGTGATATCTCCATCCATCCTGTCACAGTGATATCTCCATCCACCCTGTCACAGTGATATCTCCATCCACTCTGTCGCAGTGATATCTCCATCCACACTGTCGCAGTGATATCTCCATCCACACTGTCACAGTGATATCTCCATCCACCCTGTCACAGTGATATCTCCATCCATCCTGTCGCAGTCATATCTCCATCCACCCTGTCGCAGTGATATCTCCATCCACCCTGTCACAGTGATATCTCCATCCACTCTGTCGCAGTGATATCTCCATGCACCCTGTCACAGTGATATCTCCATCCATCCTGTCACAGTGATATCTCCATCCACCCTGTCACAGTGATATCTCCATCCACTCTGTCGCAGTGATATCTCCATCCACTCTGTCGCAGTGATATCTCCATCCACACTGTCACAGTGATATCTCCATCCACCCTGTCACAGTGATATCTCCATCCACCCTGTCACAGTGATATCTCCATATACCCTGTCACAGTGATATCTCCATCCACTCTGTCGCAGTGATATCTCCATATACCCTGTCACAGTGATATCTCCATCCACCCTGTCGCAGTGATATCTCCATCCACCCTGTTGCAGTGATATCTCCATCCACCCTGTCACAGTGATATCTCCATCCATCCTGTCGCAGTCATATCTCCATCCACCCTGTCGCAGTGATATCTCCATCCACCCTGTCACAGTGATATCTCCATCCACTCTGTCGCAGTGATATCTCCATCCACCCTGTCACAGTGATATCTCCATCCACACTGTCATAGTGATATCTCCCTCCACCCTGTCACAGTGATATCTCCATCCATCCTGTCACAGTGATATCTCCATCCAGCCTGTTGCAATGATATCTCCATCCACCCTGTCACAGTGATATCTCCATCCACCCCGTCGCAGTGATATCTCCATCCACCCTGTTGCAGTGATATCTCCATCCACCCTGTCACAGTGATATCTCCATCCACCCTGTCGCAGTGATATCTCCATCCACCCTGTCACAGTGATATCTCCATATACCCTGTTACAGTGATATCTCCAACCACTCTCTCGCAGTGATATCTCCATATACCCTGTCACAGTGATATCTCCATCCACCCTGTCACAGTGATATCTCTATCCACCCTGTCACAGTGATATCTCCATCCACCCTGTCACAGTGATATCTCCATCCACCCTGTCGCAGTGATATCTTCATCCACCCTGTTGCAGTGATATCTCCATCCACCCTGTCACAGTGATATCTCAATCCATCCTGTCGCAGTCATAAGCTCCATCCACCCTGTCGCAGTGATATCTCCATCCACCCTGTCACAGTGATATCTCCATCCACTCTGTCGCAGTGATATCTCCATCCACACTGTCACAGTGATATCTCCATCCACCCTGTCGCAGTGATAACTCCATCCACCCTGTCACAGTGATATCTCCATCCAGCCTGTTGCAATGATATCTCCATCCACCCTGTCACAGTGATATCTCCATCCACCCTGTCGCAGTGATATCTCCATCCACCCTGTTGCAGTGATATCTCCATCCACCCTGTCACAGTGATATCTCCATCCACCCTGTCGCAGTGATATCTCCATCCACCCTGTCACAGTGATATCTCCATCCACCCTGTCACAGTGATATCTCCATATACCCTGTCACAGTGATATCTCCAACCACTCTCTCGCAGTGATATCTCCATATGCCCTGTCACAGTGATATCTCCATCCACCCTGTCACAGTGATATCTCTATCCACCCTGTCACAGTGATATCTCCATCCACCCTGTCACAGTGATATCTCCATCCACCCTGTCGCAGTGATATCTTCATCCACCCTGTCACGGTGATATCTCCATCCACCCTGTCGCAGTGATATCTCCATCCACCCTGTTGCAGTGATATCTCCATCCACCCTGTCACAGTGATATCTCCATCCACTCTGTCGCAGTCATATCTCCATCCACCCTGTCGCAGTGATATCTCCATCCACCCTGTCGCAGTGATATCTCCATCCACCCTGTCACAGTGATATCTCCATCCACCCTGTCACAGTGATATCTCCATCCACCCTTTCACAGTGATATCTCCATCCACCCTGTCGCAGTCATATCTCCATCCACCCTGTCACAGTGATATCTCCATCCACCCTGTCACTGTGATATCTCCATCCACTCTGTCGCAGTGATAACTCCATCCATCCTGTCGCAGTGATATCTCCATCCACACTGTCACAGTGATATCTCCCTCCACCCTGTCACAGTGATATTTCCATCCACCCTGTCACAGTGATATCTCCATCCACCCTGTCGCAGTGATATCTCCATCCACCCTGTCACAGTGATATCTCCATCCACACTGTCACAGTGATATCTCCATCCACCCTGTCACAGTGATATCTCCCTCCACCCTGTCACAGTGATATCTCCATCCACACTGTCACAGTGATATCTCCATCCACCCTGTCACAGTGATATCTCCATCCACCCTGTCGCAGTGATATCTCCATCCACCCTGTCACAGTGATATCTCCATCCACCCTGTCGCAGTGATATCTCCATCCACCCTGTCAGAGTGATATCTCCATCCACTCTGTCGCAGTGATATCTCCATCCACCCTGTCACAGTGATATCTCCATCCACCCTGTCACAGTGATATCTCTATCCACCCTGTCACAGTGATATCTCCATCCACCCTGTCACAGTGATATCTCCATCCACCCTGTCGCAGTGATATCTTCATCCACCCTGTCACGGTGATATCTACATACACCCTGTCGCAGTGATATCTCCATCCACCGTTTGCAGTGATATCTCCATCCACCCTGTCACAGTGATATCTCCATCCATCCTGTCGCAGTCATATCTCCATCCACCCTGTTGCAGTGATATCTCCATCCACCCTGTCACAGTGATATCTCCATCCACTCTGTCGCAGTGATATCTCCATCCACCCTGTCACAGTGATATCTCCATCCATCCTGTCACAGTGATATCTCCATCCACCCTGTCACAGTGATATCTCCATCCACTCTGTCGCAGTGATATCTCCATCCACTCTGTCGCAGTGATATCTCCATCCACACTGTCACAGTGATATCTCCATCCACCCTGTCGCAGTGATATCTCCATCCACCCTGTCACAGTGATATCTCCATCCAGCCTTTTGCAATGATATCTCCATCCACCCTGTCACAGTGATATCTCCATCCACCCTGTCGCAGTGATATATCCATCCACCCTGTTGCAGTGATATCTCCATCCACCCTGTCACAGTGATATCTCCATCCAGCCTTTTGCAATGATATCTCCATCCACCCTGTCACAGTGATATCTCCATCCACCCTGTCACAGTGATATCTCCATATACCCTGTCACAGTGATATCTCCAACCACTCTCTCGCAGTGATATCTCCATATACCCTGTCACAGTGATATCTCCATCCACCCTGTCACAGTGATATCTCCATCCACCCTGTCACAGTGATATCTCCATCCACCCTGTCGCAGGCATATCTCCATCCACCCTGTCACAGTGATATCTCCATCCACCCTGTCACAGTGATATCTCCATCCACTCTGTCGCAGTGATAACTCCATCCATCCTGTCGCAGTGATATCTCCATCCACACTGTCACAGTGATATCTTCTCCACCCTGTCACAGTGATATTTCCATCCACCCTGTCACAGTGATATCTCCATCCACCCTGTCGCAGTGATATCTCCATCCACCCTGTCACAGTGATATCTCCATCCACACTGTCACAGTGATATCTCCATCCACCCTGTCACAGAGATATCTCCATCCACCCTGTCGCAGTGATATCTCCATCCACCCTGTCACAGTGATATCTCCATCCACCCTGTCGCAGTGATATCTCCATCCACCCTGTCAGAGTGATATCTCCATTCACCCTGTCGCAGTGATATCTCCATCCACCCTGTCGCAGTGATATCTCCATCCACACTGTCACAGTGATATCTCCATCCACCCTGTCGCAGTGATATCTCCATCCACCCTGTCACAGTGATATCTCCATCCACCCTGTCGCAGTGATATCTCCATCCACCCTGTCACAGTGATATCTCCATCCACCCTGTCGCAGTGATGTCTCCATCCATACTGTCGCAGTGATATCTCCATCCACTCTGTCGCAGTGATATCTCCCTCCACCCTGTCACAGTGATATCTCCATCCACCCTGTCACAGTGATATCTCCCTGCACCCTGTCACAGTGATATCTCCATCCACACTGTTACTGTCGCAGTGATATCTCCATCCACTCTGTCGCAGTGATATCTCCATCCACTCTGTCGCAGTGATACCTCCCTCCACCCTGTCACAGTGATATCTCCATCCACCCTGTCGCAGTGATATCTACATCCACCCTGTCGCAGTGATATCTCCATCAACTCTGTCGCAGTGATATCTCCATTCACCCTGTCACAGTGATATCTCCATCCACCCTGTCGCAGTGATATCTCCATCAACTCTGTCGCAGTGATATCTCCATCCACCCAGTCGCAGTGATATCTCCATCCACCCAGTCGCAGTGATACCTCCCTCCACCCTGTCACAGTGATATCTCCATCCACCCTGTCACAGTGATATCTCCATCCACCCTGTCACAGTGATATCTCCCTCCACCCTGTCGCAGTGATATCTCCATCACCCTGTCACAGTGATATCTCCATCCATCCTGTCACAGTGATATCTCCATCCACCCTGTCGCAGTGATATCTCCACCCACCCTGTCACAGTGATATCTCCATCCACCCTGTCACAGTGATATCTCCATCCACCCTGTCGCAGTGATATCTCCATCCACCCTGTCGCGGTGATACCTCCCTCCACCCTGTCACAGTGATGTCTCCATCCACCCTGTCACAGTGATATCTCCATCCACTCTGTCGCAGTGATATCTCCATCCACCCTGTCGCAGTGATATCTCCATCCACCCTGTCGCAGTGATATCTCCCTCCACACTGTCGCAGTGATACCTCCCTCCACCCTGTCGCAGTGATATCTCCATCCAACTTGTCACAGTGATATCTCCATCCACGCTGTCGCAGTGATATCTCCATCCACCCTGTCGCAGTGATATCTCCATCCACCCTGTCACAGTGATATCTCCATCCAACTTGTCACAGTGATATCTCCATCCACGCTGTCGCAGTGATATCTCCATCCACCCTGTCGCAGTGATATCTCCATCCACCCTGTCACAGTGATATCTCCATCCACCCTGTCGCATTGATATCTCCCTCCTCTCTGTCGCAGTGATATCTCCATCCACCCTGTCGCGGTGATATCTCCATCCACCCTGTCGCAGTGATATCTCCATATACCCTGTCACAGTGATATCTCCATCCACACTGTCGCAGTGATACCTCCCTCCACCCTGTCACAGTGATATCTCCATCCACCCTGTCACAGTGATATCTCCATCCACCCTGTCGCAGTGATATTTCCATCCACCCTGTCGCAGTGATATTTCCATCCACCCTGTCACAGTGATACCTCCCTCCACACTGTCGTAGTGATACCTCCCTGCACCCTGTCACAGTGATATCTCCCTCCACGCTGTCACAGTGATATCTCCATCCACCCTGTCGCAGTGATATCTCCCTCCACACTGTCGTAGTGATACCTCCCTGCACCCTGTCACAGTGATATCTCCCTCCACGCTGTCACAGTGATATCTCCATCCACCCTGTCACAGTGATATTTCCATCCACCCTGTCGCAGTGATACCTCCCTCCACCCTGTCACAGTGATATCTCCATCCACCCTGTCACAGTGATATCTCCATCCAAACTTTCGCAGTGATATTTCTATCCACCCTGTCACAGTGATATCTCCATCCACCCTGTCACAGTGATATCTCCATCCAACCTTTCGCAGTGATATTTCCATCCACCCTGTCACAGTGATATCTCCATCCACCCTGTCACAGTGATATCTCCATCCACCCTATCGCAGTGATATTTCCATCCACCCTGTCGCAGTGATACCTCCCTCCACCCTGTCACAGTGATATCTCCCTCCACCCTATCACAGTGATATTTCCATCCACCCTGTCACAGTGATATCTCCATCCACCCTGTCACAGTGATATCTCCATCCACGCTGTCACAGTGATACCTCCCTCCACCCTGTCACAGTGATATCTCCATCCACCCTGTCACAGTGATACCTCCCTCCACACTGTCACAGTGATATCTCCATCCACCCTGTCGCAGTGATATCTCCCTCCACACTGTCGTAGTGATACCTCCCTGCACCCTGTCACAGTGATATCTCCCTCCACCCTGTCACAGTGATATCTCCATCCACCCTGTCGCAGTGATATTTCCATCCACCCTGTCGCAGTGATACCTCCCTCCACCCTGTCACAGTGATATCTCCATCCACCCTGTCACAGTGATATCTCCATCCACCCTGTCGCAGTGATATATCCATCCACCCTGTTGCAGTGATATCTCCATCCACCCTGTCACAGTGATATCTCCATCCACCCAGTCGCAGTGATATCTCCATCCACCCTGTCACAGTGATATCTCCATCCACCCTGTCACAGTGATATCTCCATATACCCTGTCACAGTGATATCTCCAACCACTCTCTCGCAGTGATATCTCCATATACCCTGTCACAGTGATATCTCCATCCACCCTGTCGCAGTGATATCTCCATCCACCCTGTCACAGTGATATCTCCATCCACCCTGTCACAGTGATATCTCCATCCACCCTGTCGCAGGCATATCTCCATCCACCCTGTCACAGTGATATCTCCATCCACCCTGTCACAGTGATATCTCCATCCACTCTGTCGCAGTGATAACTCCATCCATCCTGTCGCAGTGATATCTCCATCCACACTGTCACAGTGATATCTTCTCCACCCTGTCACAGTGATATTTCCATCCACCCTGTCACAGTGATATCTCCATCCACCCTGTCGCAGTGATATCTCCATCCACCCTGTCACAGTGATATCTCCATCCACACTGTCACAGTGATATCTCCATCCACCCTGTCACAGAGATATCTCCATCCACCCTGTCGCAGTGATATCTCCATCCACCCTGTCACAGTGATATCTCCATCCACCCTGTCGCAGTGATATCTCCATCCACCCTGTCAGAGTGATATCTCCATTCACCCTGTCGCAGTGATATCTCCATCCACCCTGTCGCAGTGATATCTCCATCCACACTGTCACAGTGATATCTCCATCCACCCTGTCGCAGTGATATCTCCATCCACCCTGTCACAGTGATATCTTCATCCACCCTGTCGCAGTGATATCTCCATCCACCCTGTCACAGTGATATCTCCATCCACCCTGTCGCAGTGATGTCTCCATCCATACTGTCGCAGTGATATCTCCATCCACTCTGTCGCAGTGATATCTCCCTCCACCCTGTCACAGTGATATCTCCATCCACCCTGTCACAGTGATATCTCCCTCCACCCTGTCACAGTGATATCTCCATCCACACTGTTACTGTCGCAGTGATATCTCCATCCACTCTGTCGCAGTGATATCTCCATCCACTCGGTCGCAGTGATACCTCCCTCCACCCTGTCACAGTGATATCTCCATCCACCCTGTCGCAGTGATATCTACATCCACCCTGTCGCAGTGATATCTCCCTCCACGCTGTCACAGTGATATCTCCATCCACCCTGTCGCAGTGATATCTCCCTCCACACTGTCGTAGTGATACCTCCCTGCACCCTGTCACAGTGATATCTCCCTCCACGCTGTCACAGTGATATCTCCATCCACCCTGTCACAGTGATATTTCCATCCACCCTGTCGCAGTGATACCTCCCTCCACCCTGTCACAGTGATATCTCCATCCACCCTGTCACAGTAATATCTCCATCCAAACTTTCGCAGTGATATTTCTATCCACCCTGTCACAGTGATATCTCCATCCACCCTGTCACAGTGATATCTCCATCCAACCTTTCGCAGTGATATTTCCATCCACCCTGTCACAGTGATATCTCCATCCACCCTGTCACAGTGATATCTCCATCCACCCTATCGCAGTGATATTTCCATCCACCCTGTCGCAGTGATACCTCCCTCCACCCTGTCACAGTGATATCTCCCTCCACCCTATCACAGTGATATTTCCATCCACCCTGTCACAGTGATATCTCCATCCACCCTGTCACAGTGATATCTCCATCCACGCTGTCACAGTGATACCTCCCTCCACCCTGTCACAGTGATATCTCCATCCACCCTGTCACAGTGATACCTCCCTCCACACTGTCACAGTGATATCTCCATCCACCCTGTCGCAGTGATATCTCCCTCCACACTGTCGTAGTGATACCTCCCTGCACCCTGTCACAGTGATATCTCCCTCCACCCTGTCACAGTGATATCTCCATCCACCCTGTCGCAGTGATATTTCCATCCACCCTGTCGCAGAGATACCTCCCTCCACCCTGTCACAGTGATATCTCCATCCACCCTGTCACAGTGATATCTCCATCCACCCTGTCGCAGTGATATATCCATCCACCCTGTTGCAGTGATATCTCCATCCACCCTGTCACAGTGATATCTCCATCCACCCAGTCGCAGTGATATCTCCATCCACCCTGTCACAGTGATATCTCCATCCACCCTGTCACAGTGATATCTCCATATACCCTGTCACAGTGATATCTCCAACCACTCTCTCGCAGTGATATCTCCATATACCCTGTCACAGTGATATCTCCATCCACCCTGTCGCAGTGATATCTCCATCCACCCTGTCACAGTGATATCTCCATCCACCCTGTCACAGTGATATCTCCATCCACCCTGTCGCAGGCATATCTCCATCCACCCTGTCACAGTGATATCTCCATCCACCCTGTCACAGTGATATCTCCATCCACTCTGTCGCAGTGATAACTCCATCCATCCTGTCGCAGTGATATTTCCATCCACACTGTCACAGTGATATCTTCTCCACCCTGTCACAGTGATATTTCCATCCACCCTGTCACAGTGATATCTCCATCCACCCTGTCGCAGTGATATCTCCATCCACCCTGTCACAGTGATATCTCCATCCACACTGTCACAGTGATATCTCCATCCACCCTGTCACAGAGATATCTCCATCCACCCTGTCGCAGTGATATCTCCATCCACCCTGTCACAGTGATATCTCCATCCACCCTGTCGCAGTGATATCTCCATCCACCCTGTCAGAGTGATATCTCCATTCACCCTGTGGCAGTGATATCTCCATCCACCCTGTCGCAGTGATATCTCCATCCACACTGTCACAGTGATATCTCCATCCACCCTGTCGCAGTGATATCTCCATCCACCCTGTCACAGTGATATCTCCATCCACCCTGTCGCAGTGATATCTCCATCCACCCTGTCACAGTGATATCTCCATCCACCCTGTCGCAGTGATGTCTCCATCCATACTGTCGCAGTGATATCTCCATCCACTCTGTCGCAGTGATATCTCCCTCCACCCTGTCACAGTGATATCTCCATCCACCCTGTCACAGTGATATCTCCCTCCACCCTGTCACAGTGATATCTCCATCCACACTGTTACTGTCGCAGTGATATCTCCATCCACTCTGTCGCAGTGATATCTCCATCCACTCGGTCGCAGTGATACCTCCCTCCACCCTGTCACAGTGATATCTCCATCCACCCTGTCGCAGTGATATCTACATCCACCCTGTCGCAGTGATATCTCCATCAACTCTGTCGCAGTGATATCTCCATTCACCCTGTCACAGTGATATCTCCATCCACCCTGTCGCAGTGATATCTCCATCAACTCTGTCGCAGTGATATCTCCATCCACCCAGTCGCAGTGATATCTCCATCCACCCTGTCACAGTGATATCTCCATCCACCCTGTCACAGTGATATCTCCCTCCACCCTGTCGCAGTGATATCTCCATCACCCTGTCACAGTGATATCTCCATCCATCCTGTCACAGTGATATCTCCATCCACACTGTCACAGTGATATCTCCATCCATCCTGTCGCAGTGTTATCTCCATCCACTCTGTCACAGTGATATCTCCATCCACCCAGTCACAGTGATATCTCCATCCACCCTGTCACAGTAATATCTCCCTCCACCTTGTCGCAGTGATATCTCCACCCACCCTGTCACAGTGATATCTCCATCCACCCTGTCACAGTGATATCTCCATCCACCCAATCGCAGTGATATCTCCATCCACCCTGTCGCAGTGATATCTCCATCCACCCTGTCGCAGTGATATCTCCATCCACCCTGTCGCGGTGATACCTCCCTCCACCCTGTCACAGTGATGTCTCCATCCAACTTGTCACAGTGATATCTCCATCCACGCTGTCGCAGTGATATCTCCATCCACCCTGTCGCAGTGATATCTCCATCCACCCTGTCACAGTGATATCTCCATCCACACTGTTACTGTCGCAGTGATATCTCCATCCACTCTGTCGCAGTGATATCTCCATCCACTCGGTCGCAGTGATACCTCCCTCCACCCTGTCACAGTGATATCTCCATCCACCCTGTCGCAGTGATATCTACATCCACCCTGTCGCAGTGATATCTCCCTCCACGCTGTCACAGTGATATCTCCATCCACCCTGTCGCAGTGATATCTCCCTCCACACTGTCGTAGTGATACCTCCCTGCACCCTGTCACAGTGATATCTCCCTCCACGCTGTCACAGTGATATCTCCATCCACCCTGTCACAGTGATATTTCCATCCACCCTGTCGCAGTGATACCTCCCTCCACCCTGTCACAGTGATATCTCCATCCACCCTGTCACAGTAATATCTCCATCCAAACTTTCGCAGTGATATTTCTATCCACCCTGTCACAGTGATATCTCCATCCACCCTGTCACAGTGATATCTCCATCCAACCTTTCGCAGTGATATTTCCATCCACCCTGTCACAGTGATATCTCCATCCACCCTGTCACAGTGATATCTCCATCCACCCTATCGCAGTGATATTTCCATCCACCCTGTCGCAGTGATACCTCCCTCCACCCTGTCACAGTGATATCTCCCTCCACCCTATCACAGTGATATTTCCATCCACCCTGTCACAGTGATATCTCCATCCACCCTGTCACAGTGATATCTCCATCCACGCTGTCACAGTGATACCTCCCTCCACCCTGTCACAGTGATATCTCCATCCACCCTGTCACAGTGATACCTCCCTCCACACTGTCACAGTGATATCTCCATCCACCCTGTCGCAGTGATATCTCCCTCCACACTGTCGTAGTGATACCTCCCTGCACCCTGTCACAGTGATATCTCCCTCCACCCTGTCACAGTGATATCTCCATCCACCCTGTCGCAGTGATATTTCCATCCACCCTGTCGCAGTGATACCTCCCTCCACCCTGTCACAGTGATATCTCCATCCACCCTGTCACAGTGATATCTCCATCCACCCTGTCGCAGTGATATATCCATCCACCCTGTTGCAGTGATATCTCCATCCACCCTGTCACAGTGATATCTCCATCCACCCAGTCGCAGTGATATCTCCATCCACCCTGTCACAGTGATATCTCCATCCACCCTGTCACAGTGATATCTCCATATACCCTGTCACAGTGATATCTCCAACCACTCTCTCGCAGTGATATCTCCATATACCCTGTCACAGTGATATCTCCATCCACCCTGTCGCAGTGATATCTCCATCCACCCTGTCACAGTGATATCTCCATCCACCCTGTCACAGTGATATCTCCATCCACCCTGTCGCAGGCATATCTCCATCCACCCTGTCACAGTGATATCTCCATCCACCCTGTCACAGTGATATCTCCATCCACTCTGTCGCAGTGATAACTCCATCCATCCTGTCGCAGTGATATTTCCATCCACACTGTCACAGTGATATCTTCTCCACCCTGTCACAGTGATATTTCCATCCACCCTGTCACAGTGATATCTCCATCCACCCTGTCGCAGTGATATCTCCATCCACCCTGTCACAGTGATATCTCCATCCACACTGTCACAGTGATATCTCCATCCACCCTGTCACAGAGATATCTCCATCCACCCTGTCGCAGTGATATCTCCATCCACCCTGTCACAGTGATATCTCCATCCACCCTGTCGCAGTGATATCTCCATCCACCCTGTCAGAGTGATATCTCCATTCACCCTGTGGCAGTGATATCTCCATCCACCCTGTCGCAGTGATATCTCCATCCACACTGTCACAGTGATATCTCCATCCACCCTGTCGCAGTGATATCTCCATCCACCCTGTCACAGTGATATCTCCATCCACCCTGTCGCAGTGATATCTCCATCCACCCTGTCACAGTGATATCTCCATCCACCCTGTCGCAGTGATGTCTCCATCCATACTGTCGCAGTGATATCTCCATCCACTCTGTCGCAGTGATATCTCCCTCCACCCTGTCACAGTGATATCTCCATCCACCCTGTCACAGTGATATCTCCCTCCACCCTGTCACAGTGATATCTCCATCCACACTGTTACTGTCGCAGTGATATCTCCATCCACTCTGTCGCAGTGATATCTCCATCCACTCGGTCGCAGTGATACCTCCCTCCACCCTGTCACAGTGATATCTCCATCCACCCTGTCGCAGTGATATCTACATCCACCCTGTCGCAGTGATATCTCCATCAACTCTGTCGCAGTGATATCTCCATTCACCCTGTCACAGTGATATCTCCATCCACCCTGTCGCAGTGATATCTCCATCAACTCTGTCGCAGTGATATCTCCATCCACCCAGTCGCAGTGATATCTCCATCCACCCTGTCACAGTGATATCTCCATCCACCCTGTCACAGTGATATCTCCCTCCACCCTGTCGCAGTGATATCTCCATCACCCTGTCACAGTGATATCTCCATCCACCCTGTCACAGTGATATCTCCATCCACCCTGTCGCAGTGATATATCCATCCACCCTGTTGCAGTGATATCTCCATCCACCCTGTCACAGTGATATCTCCATCCACCCAGTCGCAGTGATATCTCCATCCACCCTGTCACAGTGATATCTCCATCCACCCTGTCACAGTGATATCTCCATATACCCTGTCACAGTGATATCTCCAACCACTCTCTCGCAGTGATATCTCCATATACCCTGTCACAGTGATATCTCCATCCACCCTGTCGCAGTGATATCTCCATCCACCCTGTCACAGTGATATCTCCATCCACCCTGTCACAGTGATATCTCCATCCACCCTGTCGCAGGCATATCTCCATCCACCCTGTCACAGTGATATCTCCATCCACCCTGTCACAGTGATATCTCCATCCACTCTGTCGCAGTGATAACTCCATCCATCCTGTCGCAGTGATATTTCCATCCACACTGTCACAGTGATATCTTCTCCACCCTGTCACAGTGATATTTCCATCCACCCTGTCACAGTGATATCTCCATCCACCCTGTCGCAGTGATATCTCCATCCACCCTGTCACAGTGATATCTCCATCCACACTGTCACAGTGATATCTCCATCCACCCTGTCACAGAGATATCTCCATCCACCCTGTCGCAGTGATATCTCCATCCACCCTGTCACAGTGATATCTCCATCCACCCTGTCGCAGTGATATCTCCATCCACCCTGTCAGAGTGATATCTCCATTCACCCTGTGGCAGTGATATCTCCATCCACCCTGTCGCAGTGATATCTCCATCCACACTGTCACAGTGATATCTCCATCCACCCTGTCGCAGTGATATCTCCATCCACCCTGTCACAGTGATATCTCCATCCACCCTGTCGCAGTGATATCTCCATCCACCCTGTCACAGTGATATCTCCATCCACCCTGTCGCAGTGATGTCTCCATCCATACTGTCGCAGTGATATCTCCATCCACTCTGTCGCAGTGATATCTCCCTCCACCCTGTCACAGTGATATCTCCATCCACCCTGTCACAGTGATATCTCCCTCCACCCTGTCACAGTGATATCTCCATCCACACTGTTACTGTCGCAGTGATATCTCCATCCACTCTGTCGCAGTGATATCTCCATCCACTCGGTCGCAGTGATACCTCCCTCCACCCTGTCACAGTGATATCTCCATCCACCCTGTCGCAGTGATATCTACATCCACCCTGTCGCAGTGATATCTCCATCAACTCTGTCGCAGTGATATCTCCATTCACCCTGTCACAGTGATATCTCCATCCACCCTGTCGCAGTGATATCTCCATCAACTCTGTCGCAGTGATATCTCCATCCACCCAGTCGCAGTGATATCTCCATCCACCCTGTCACAGTGATATCTCCATCCACCCTGTCACAGTGATATCTCCCTCCACCCTGTCGCAGTGATATCTCCATCACCCTGTCACAGTGATATCTCCATCCATCCTGTCACAGTGATATCTCCATCCACACTGTCACAGTGATATCTCCATCCATCCTGTCGCAGTGTTATCTCCATCCACTCTGTCACAGTGATATCTCCATCCATCCAGTCACAGTGATATCTCCATCCACCCTGTCACAGTAATATCTCCCTCCACCTTGTCGCAGTGATATCTCCACCCACCCTGTCACAGTGATATCTCCATCCACCCTGTCACAGTGATATCTCCATCCACCCAATCGCAGTGATATCTCCATCCACCCTGTCGCCGTGATATCTCCATCCACCCTGTCGCAGTGATATCTCCATCCACCCTGTCGCGGTGATACCTCCCTCCACCCTGTCACAGTGATGTCTCCATCCAACTTGTCACAGTGATATCTCCATCCACGCTGTCGCAGTGATATCTCCATCCACCCTGTCGCAGTGATATCTCCATCCACCCTGTCACAGTGATATCTCCATCCACCCTGTCACAGTGATATCTCCCTCCACCCTGTCGCAGTGATATCTCCATCACCCTGTCACAGTGATATCTCCACCCACCCTGTCACAGTGATATCTCCATCCACCCTGTCACAGTGATATCTCCATCCACCCTGTCACAGTGATATCTCCATCCACCCAATCGCAGTGATATCTCCATCCACCCTGTCGCAGTGATATCTCCATCCACCCTGTCGCAGTGATATCTCCATCCACCCTGTCGCGGTGATACCTCCCTCCACCCTGTCACAGTGATGTCTCCATCCACTCTGTCGCAGTGATATCTCCATCCACCCTGTCACAGTGATATCTCCATATACCCTGTCACAGTGATATCTCCATCCACTCTGTCGCAGTGATATCTCCATATACCCTGTCACAGTGATATCTCCATCCACTCTGTCGCAGTGATATCTCCATCCACCCTGTCACAGTGATATCTCCATCCATCCTGTCACAGTGATATCTCCATCCACCCTGTCACAGTGATATCTCCATCCACTCTGTCGCAGTGATATCTCCATCCACTCTGTCGCAGTGATATCTCCATCCACACTGTCACAGTGATATCTCCATCCACCCTGTCACAGTGATATCTCCATCCATCCTGTCGCAGTCATATCTCCATCCACCCTGTCGCAGTGATATCTCCATCCACCCTGTCACAGTGATATCTCCATCCACTCTGTCGCAGTGATATCTCCATCCACCCTGTCACAGTGATATCTCCATCCATCCTGTCACAGTGATATCTCCATCCACCCTGTCACAGTGATATCTCCATCCACTCTGTCGCAGTGATATCTCCATCCACTCTGTCGCAGTGATATCTCCATCCACACTGTCACAGTGATATCTCCATCCACCCTGTCACAGTGATATCTCCATCCACCCTGTCACAGTGATATCTCCATATACCCTGTCACAGTGATATCTCCATCCACTCTGTCGCAGTGATATCTCCATATACCCTGTCACAGTGATATCTCCATCCACCCTGTCGCAGTGATATCTCCATCCACCCTGTTGCAGTGATATCTCCATCCACCCTGTCACAGTGATATCTCCATCCATCCTGTCGCAGTCATATCTCCATCCACCCTGTCGCAGTGATATCTCCATCCACCCTGTCACAGTGATATCTCCATCCACTCTGTCGCAGTGATATCTCCATCCACCCTGTCACAGTGATATCTCCATCCACACTGTCATAGTGATATCTCCCTCCACCCTGTCACAGTGATATCTCCATCCACCCTGTCACAGTGATATCTCCATCCAGCCTGTTGCAATGATATCTCCATCGACCCTGTCACAGTGATATCTCCATCCACCCCGTCGCAGTGATATCTCCATCCACCCTGTTGCAGTGATATCTCCATCCACCCTGTCACAGTGATATCTCCATCCACCCTGTCGCAGTGATATCTCCATCCACCCTGTCACAGTGATATCTCCATATACCCTGTTACAGTGATATCTCCAACCACTCTCTCGCAGTGATATCTCCATATACCCTGTCACAGTGATATCTCCATCCACCTTGTCACAGTGATATCTCTATCCACCCTGTCACAGTGATATCTCCATCCACCCTGTCACAGTGATATCTTCATCCACCCTGTTGCAGTGATATCTCCATCCACCCTGTCACAGTGATATCTCAATCCATCCTGTCGCAGTCATAAGCTCCATCCACCCTGTCGCAGTGATATCTCCATCCACCCTGTCACAGTGATATCTCCATCCACTCTGTCGCAGTGATATCTCCATCCACACTGTCACAGTGATATCTCCATCCACCCTGTCGCAGTGATAACTCCATCCACCCTGTCACAGTGATATCTCCATCCAGCCTGTTGCAATGGTATCTCCATCCACCCTGTCACAGTGATATCTCCATCCACCCTGTCGCAGTGATATCTCCATCCACCCTGTTGCAGTGATATCTCCATCCACCCTGTCACAGTGATATCTCCATCCACCCTGTCGCAGTGATATCTCCATCCACCCTGTCACAGTGATATCTCCATCCACCCTGTCACAGTGATATCTCCATATACCCTGTCCCAGTGATATCTCCAACCACTCTCTCGCAGTGATATCTCCATATGCCCTGTCACAGTGATATCTCCATCCACCCTGTCACAGTGATATCTCTATCCACCCTGTCACAGTGATATCTCCATCCACCCTGTCACAGTGATATCTCCATCCACCCTGTCGCAGTGATATCTTCATCCACCCTGTCACGGTGATATCTCCATCCACCCTGTCGCAGTGATATCTCCATCCACCCTGTTGCAGTGATATCTCCATCCACCCTGTCACAGTGATATCTCCATCCACTCTGTCGCAGTCATATCTCCATCCACCCTGTCGCAGTGATATCTCCATCCACCCTGTCGCAGTGATATCTCCATCCACCCTGTCACAGTGATATCTCCATCCACCCTGTCACAGTGATATCTCCATCCACCCTTTCACAGTGATATCTCCATCCACCCTGTCGCAGTCATATCTCCATCCACCCTGTCACAGTGATATCTCCATCCACCCTGTTGCAGTGATATCTCCATCCACCCTGTCACAGTGATATCTCCATCCACCCTGTCGCAGTGATATCTCCATCCACCCTGTCACAGTGATATCTCCATCCACACTGTCACAGTGATATCTCCATCCACCCTGTCACAGTGATATCTCCATCCACCCTGTCGCAGTGATATCTCCATCCACCCTGTCACAGTGATATCTCCATCCACCCTGTCGCAGTGATATCTCCATCCACCCTGTCAGAGTGATATCTCCATCCACTCTGTCACAGTGATATCTCTATCCACCCTGTCGCAGTGATATCTCCATCCACCCTGTCGCAGTGATATCTCCATCTACCCTGTCACAGTGATATCTCCATCCACTCTGTCGCAGTGATATCTCCATCCACCCTGTCACAGTGATATCTCCATCCACCCTGTCACAGTGATATCTCTATCCACCCTGTCACAGTGATATCTCCATCCACCCTGTCACAGTGATATCTCCATCCACCCTGTCGCAGTGATATCTTCATCCACCCTGTCACGGTGATATCTCCATACACCCTGTCGCAGTGATATCTCCATCCACCGTTTGCAGTGATATCTCCATCCACCCTGTCACAGTGATATCTCCATCCATCCTGTCGCAGTCATATCTCCATCCACCCTGTTGCAGTGATATCTCCATCCACCCTGTCACAGTGATATCTCCATCCACTCTGTCGCAGTGATATCTCCATCCACCCTGTCACAGTGATATCTCCATCCATCCTGTCACAGTGATATCTCCATCCACCCTGTCACAGTGATATCTCCATCCACTCTGTCGCAGTGATATCTCCATCCACTCTGTCGCAGTGATATCTCCATCCACACTGTCACAGTGATATCTCCATCCACCCTGTCGCAGTGATATCTCCATCCACCCTGTCACAGTGATATCTCCATCCAGCCTTTTGCAATGATATCTCCATCCACCCTGTCACAGTGATATCTCCAACCACCCTGTCGCAGTGATATATCCATCCACCCTGTTGCAGTGATATCTCCATCCACCCTGTCACAGTGATATCTCCATCCACCCAGTCGCAGTGATATCTCCATCCACCCTGTCACAGTGATATCTCCATCCACCCTGTCACAGTGATATCTCCATATACCCTGTCACAGTGATATCTCCAACCACTCTCTCGCAGTGATATCTCCATATACCCTGTCACAGTGATATCTCCATCCACCCTGTCGCAGTGATATCTCCATCCACCCTGTCACAGTGATATCTCCATCCACCCTGTCACAGTGATATCTCCATCCACCCTGTCACAGTGATATCTCCATCCACCCTGTCGCAGGCATATCTCCATCCACCCTGTCACAGTGATATCTCCATCCACCCTGTCACAGTGATATCTCCATCCACTCTGTCGCAGTGATAACTCCATCCATCCTGTCGCAGTGATATCTCCATCCACACTGTCACAGTGATATCTTCTCCACCCTGTCACAGTGATATTTCCATCCACCCTGTCACAGTGATATCTCCATCCACCCTGTCGCAGTGATATCTCCATCCACCCTGTCACAGTGATATCTCCATCCACACTGTCACAGTGATATCTCCATCCACCCTGTCACAGAGATATCTCCATCCACCCTGTCGCAGTGATATCTCCATCCACCCTGTCACAGTGATATCTCCATCCACCCTGTCGCAGTGATATCTCCATCCACCCTGTCAGAGTGATATCTCCATTCACCCTGTCGCAGTGATATCTCCATCCACCCTGTCGCAGTGATATCTCCATCCACACTGTCACAGTGATATCTCCATCCACCCTGTCGCAGTGATATCTCCATCCACCCTGTCACAGTGATATCTCCATCCACCCTGTCGCAGTGATATCTCCATCCACCCTGTCACAGTGATATCTCCATCCACCCTGTCGCAGTGATGTCTCCATCCATACTGTCGCAGTGATATCTCCATCCACTCTGTCGCAGTGATATCTCCCTCCACCCTGTCACAGTGATATCTCCATCCACCCTGTCACAGTGATATCTCCCTGCACCCTGTCACAGTGATATCTCCATCCACACTGTTACTGTCGCAGTGATATCTCCATCCACTCTGTCGCAGTGATATCTCCATCCACTCTGTCGCAGTGATACCTCCCTCCACCCTGTCACAGTGATATCTCCATTCACCCTGTCGCAGTGATATCTACATCCACCCTGTCGCAGTGATATCTCCATCAACTCTGTTGCAGTGATATCTCCATTCACCCTGTCACAGTTATATCTCCATCCACCCTGTCGCAGTGATATCTCCATCAACTCTGTCGCAGTGATATCTCCATCCACCCAGTCGCAGTGATATCTCCATCCACCCAGTCGCAGTGATACCTCCCTCCACCCTGTCACAGTGATATCTCCATCCACCCTGTCACAGTGATATCTCCATCCACCCTGTCACAGTGATATCTCCCTCCACCCTGTCGCAGTGATATCTCCATCACCCTGTCACAGTGATATCTCCATCCATCCTGTCACAGTGATATCTCCATCCACACTGTCACAGTGATATCTCCATCCATCCTGTCGCAGTGTTATCTCCATCCACTCTGTCACAGTGATATCTCCATCCACCCAGTCACAGTGATATCTCCATCCACCCTGTCACAGTAATATCTCCCTCCACCCTGTCGCAGTGATATCTCCACCCACCCTGTCACAGTGATATCTCCATCCACCCTGTCACAGTGATATCTCTATCCACCCAATCGCAGTGATATCTCCATCCACCCTGTCGCAGTGATATCTCCATCCACCCTGTCGCAGTGATATCTCCATCCACCCTGTCGCGGTGATACCTCCCTCCACCCTGTCACAGTGATGTCTCCATCCACCCTGTCACAGTGATATCTCCATCCACTCTGTCGCAGTGATATCTCCATCCACCCTGTCGCAGTGATATCTCCCTCCACACTGTCGCAGTGATACCTCCCTCCACCCTGTCGCAGTGATATCTCCATCCAACTTGTCACAGTGATATCTCCATCCACGCTGTCGCAGTGATATCTCCATCCACCCTGTCGCAGTGATATCTCCATCCACCCTGTCACAGTGATATCTCCATCCAACTTGTCACAGTGATATCTCCATCCACGCTGTCGCAGTGATATCTCCATCCACCCTGTCGCAGTGATATCTCCATCCACCCTGTCACAGTGATATCTCCATCCACCCTGTCGCATTGATATCTCCCTCCTCTCTGTCGCAGTGATATCTCCATCCACCCTGTCGCAGTGATATCTCCACCCACCCTGTCGCAGTGATATCTCCATATACCCTGTCACAGTGATATCTCCATCCACACTGTCGCAGTGATACCTCCCTCCACCCTGTCACAGTGATATCTCCATCCACCCTGTCACAGTGATATCTCCATCCACCCTGTCGCAGTGATATTTCCATCCACCCTGTCGCAGTGATATTTCCATCCACACTGTCACAGTGATACCTCCCTCCACACTGTCGTAGTGATACCTCCCTGCACCCTGTCACAGTGATATCTCCCTCCACGCTGTCACAGTGATATCTCCATCCACCCTGTCGCAGTGATATCTCCCTCCACACTGTCGCAATGATACCTCCCTGCACCCTGTCACAGTGATATCTCCCTCCACGCTGTCACAGTGATATCTCCATCCACCCTGTCACAGTGATATTTCCATCCACCCTGTCGCAGTGATACCTCCCTCCACCCTGTCACAGTGATATCTCCATCCACCCTGTCACAGTGATATCTCCATCCAAACTTTCGCAGTGATATTTCTATCCACCCTGTCACAGTGATATCTCCATCCACCCTGTCACAGTGATATCTCCATCCAACCTTTCGCAGTGATATTTCCATCCACCCTGTCACAGTGATATCTCCATCCACCCTGTCACAGTGATATCTCCATCCACCCTATCGCAGTGATATTTCCATCCACCCTGTCGCAGTGATACCTCCCTCCACCCTGTCACAGTGATATCTCCCTCCACCCTATCACAGTGATATTTCCATCCACCCTGTCACAGTGATATCTCCATCCACCCTGTCACAGTGATATCTCCATCCAACTTGTCACAGTGATATCTCCATCCACGCTGTCGCAGTGATATCTCCATCCACCCTGTCGCAGTGATATCTCCATCCACCCTGTCACAGTGATATCTCCATCCACCCTGTCGCATTGATATCTCCCTCCTCTCTGTCGCAGTGATATCTCCATCCACCCTGTCGCAGTGATATCTCCACCCACCCTGTCGCAGTGATATCTCCATATACCCTGTCACAGTGATATCTCCATCCACACTGTCGCAGTGATACCTCCCTCCACCCTGTCACAGTGATATCTCCATCCACCCTGTCACAGTGATATCTCCATCCACCCTGTCGCAGTGATATTTCCATCCACCCTGTCGCAGTGATATTTCCATCCACACTGTCACAGTGATACCTCCCTCCACACTGTCGTAGTGATACCTCCCTGCACCCTGTCACAGTGATATCTCCCTCCACGCTGTCACAGTGATATCTCCATCCACCCTGTCGCAGTGATATCTCCCTCCACACTGTCGCAATGATACCTCCCTGCACCCTGTCACAGTGATATCTCCCTCCACGCTGTCACAGTGATATCTCCATCCACCCTGTCACAGTGATATTTCCATCCACCCTGTCGCAGTGATACCTCCCTCCACCCTGTCACAGTGATATCTCCATCCACCCTGTCACAGTGATATCTCCATCCAAACTTTCGCAGTGATATTTCTATCCACCCTGTCACAGTGATATCTCCATCCACCCTGTCACAGTGATATCTCCATCCAACCTTTCGCAGTGATATTTCCATCCACCCTGTCACAGTGATATCTCCATCCACCCTGTCACAGTGATATCTCCATCCACCCTATCGCAGTGATATTTCCATCCACCCTGTCGCAGTGATACCTCCCTCCACCCTGTCACAGTGATATCTCCCTCCACCCTATCACAGTGATATTTCCATCCACCCTGTCACAGTGATATCTCCATCCACCCTGTCACAGTGATATCTCCATCCACGCTGTCACAGTGATACCTCCCTCCACCCTGTCACAGTGATATCTCCATCCACCCTGTCACAGTGATACCTCCCTCCACACTGTCACAGTGATATCTCCATCCACCCTGTCGCAGTGATATCTCCATCCACACTGTCGTAGTGATACCTCCCTGCACCCTGTCACAGTGATATCTCCCTCCACCCTGTCACAGTGATATCTCCATCCACCCTGTCGCAGTGATATTTCCATCCACCCTGTCGCAGTGATACCTCCCTCCACCCTGTCACAGTGATATCTCCATCCACCCTGTTGCAGTGATATCTCCATCCACCCTGTCACAGTGATATCTCCATCCACTCTGTCGCAGTCATATCTCCATCCACCCTGTCGCAGTGATATCTCCATCCACCCTGTCGCAGTGATATCTCCATCCACCCTGTCACAGTGATATCTCCATCCACCCTGTCACAGTGATATCTCCATCCACCCTTTCACAGTGATATCTCCATCCACCCTGTCGCAGTCATATCTCCATCCACCCTGTCACAGTGATATCTCCATCCACCCTGTCACTGTGATATCTCCATCCACTCTGTCGCAGTGATAACTCCATCCATCCTGTCGCAGTGATATCTCCATCCACACTGTCACAGTGATATCTCCCTCCACCCTGTCACAGTGATATTTCCATCCACCCTGTCACAGTGATATCTCCATCCACCCTGTCGCAGTGATATCTCCATCCACCCTGTCACAGTGATATCTCCATCCACACTGTCACAGTGATATCTCCATCCACCCTGTCACAGTGATATCTCCATCCACCCTGTCGCAGTGATATCTCCATCCACCCTGTCACAGTGATATCTCCATCCACCCTGTCGCAGTGATATCTCCATCCACCCTGTCAGAGTGATATCTCCATCCACTCTGTCACAGTGATATCTCTATCCACCCTGTCGCAGTGATATCTCCATCCACCCTGTCGCAGTGATATCTCCATCTACCCTGTCACAGTGATATCTCCATCCACTCTGTCGCAGTGATATCTCCATCCACCCTGTCACAGTGATATCTCCATCCACCCTGTCACAGTGATATCTCTATCCACCCTGTC
The DNA here is from genome assembly GCF_037043375.1 of Chiloscyllium plagiosum. Classification (NCBI taxonomy): domain Eukaryota; kingdom Metazoa; phylum Chordata; class Chondrichthyes; order Orectolobiformes; family Hemiscylliidae; genus Chiloscyllium; species Chiloscyllium plagiosum. The sequence continues at coordinate 160,331,667 of NW_028270140.1, read as the reverse complement.
ACAGTGATATCTCCATCCACCCTGTCACAGTGATATCTCCATCCACCCTGTCGCAGTGATATCTTCATCCACCCTGTCACGGTGATATCTCCATACACCCTGTCGCAGTGATATCTCCATCCACCGTTTGCAGTGATATCTCCATCCACCCTGTCACAGTGATATCTCCATCCATCCTGTCGCAGTCATATCTCCATCCACCCTGTTGCAGTGATATCTCCATCCACCCTGTCACAGTGATATCTCCATCCACTCTGTCGCAGTGATATCTCCATCCACCCTGTCACAGTGATATCTCCATCCATCCTGTCACAGTGATATCTCCATCCACCCTGTCACAGTGATATCTCCATCCACTCTGTCGCAGTGATATCTCCATCCACTCTGTCGCAGTGATATCTCCATCCACACTGTCACAGTGATATCTCCATCCACCCTGTCGCAGTGATATCTCCATCCACCCTGTCACAGTGATATCTCCATCCAGCCTTTTGCAATGATATCTCCATCCACCCTGTCACAGTGATATCTCCATCCACCCTGTCGCAGTGATATATCCATCCACCCTGTTGCAGTGATATCTCCATCCACCCTGTCACGGTGATATCTCCATCCAGCCTTTTGCAATGATATCTCCATCCACCCTGTCACAGTGATATCTCCATCCACCCTGTCACAGTGATATCTCCATATACCCTGTCACAGTGATATCTCCAACCACTCTCTCGCAGTGATATCTCCATATACCCTGTCACAGTGATATCTCCATCCACCCTGTCACAGTGATATCTCCATCCACCCTGTCACAGTGATATCTCCATCCACCCTGTCACAGTGATATCTCCATCCACCCTGTCGCAGGCATATCTCCATCCACCCTGTCACAGTGATATCTCCATCCACCCTGTCACAGTGATATCTCCATCCACTCTGTCGCAGTGATAACTCCATCCATCCTGTCGCAGTGATATCTCCATCCACACTGTCACAGTGATATCTTCTCCACCCTGTCACAGTGATATTTCCATCCACCCTGTCACAGTGATATCTCCATCCACCCTGTCGCAGTGATATCTCCATCCACCCTGTCACAGTGATATCTCCATCCACACTGTCACAGTGATATCTCCATCCACCCTGTCACAGAGATATCTCCATCCACCCTGTCGCAGTGATATCTCCATCCACCCTGTCACAGTGATATCTCCATCCACCCTGTCGCAGTGATATCTCCATCCACCCTGTCAGAGTGATATCTCCATTCACCCTGTCGCAGTGATATCTCCATCCACCCTGTCGCAGTGATATCTCCATCCACACTGTCACAGTGATATCTCCATCCACCCTGTCGCAGTGATATCTCCATCCACCCTGTCACAGTGATATCTCCATCCACCCTGTCGCAGTGATATCTCCATCCACCCTGTCACAGTGATATCTCCATCCACCCTGTCGCAGTGATGTCTCCATCCATACTGTCGCAGTGATATCTCCATCCACTCTGTCGCAGTGATATCTCCCTCCACCCTGTCACAGTGATATCTCCATCCACCCTGTCACAGTGATATCTCCCTGCACCCTGTCACAGTGATATCTCCATCCACACTGTTACTGTCGCAGTGATATCTCCATCCACTCTGTCGCAGTGATATCTCCATCCACTCTGTCGCAGTGATACCTCCCTCCACCCTGTCACAGTGATATCTCCATCCACCCTGTCGCAGTGATATCTACATCCACCCTGTCGCAGTGATATCTCCATCAACTCTGTCGCAGTGATATCTCCATTCACCCTGTCACAGTGATATCTCCATCCACCCTGTCGCAGTGATATCTCCATCAACTCTGTCGCAGTGATGTCTCCATCCACCCAGTCGCAGTGATATCTCCATCCACCCAGTCGCAGTGATACCTCCCTCCACCCTGTCACAGTGATATCTCCATCCACCCTGTCACAGTGATATCTCCATCCACCCTGTCACAGTGATATCTCCCTCCACCCTGTCGCAGTGATATCTCCATCACCCTGTCACAGTGATATCTCCATCCATCCCGTCACAGTGATATCTCCATCCACACTGTCACAGTGATATCTCCATCCATCCTGTCGCAGTGTTATCTCCATCCACTCTGTCACAGTGATATCTCCATCCACCCAGTCACAGTGATATCTCCATCCACCCTGTCACAGTAATATCTCCCTCCACCCTGTCGCAGTGATATCTCCACCCACCCTGTCACAGTGATATCTCCATCCACCCTGTCACAGTGATATCTCCATCCACCCAATCGCAGTGATATCTCCATCCACCCTGTCGCAGTGATATCTCCATCCACCCTGTCGCAGTGATATCGCCATCCACCCTGTCGCGGTGATACCTCCCTCCACCCTGTCACAGTGATGTCTCCATCCACCCTGTCACAGTGATATCTCCATCCACTCTGTCGCAGTGATATCTCCATCCACCCTGTCGCAGTGATATCTCCATCCACCCTGTCGCAGTGATATCTCCCTCCACACTGTCGCAGTGATACCTCCCTCCACCCTGTCGCAGTGATATCTCCATCCAACTTGTCACAGTGATATCTCCATCCACGCTGTCGCAGTGATATCTCCATCCACCCTGTCGCAGTGATATCTCCATCCACCCTGTCACAGTGATATCTCCATCCAACTTGTCACAGTGATATCTCCATCCACGCTGTCGCAGTGATATCTCCATCCACCCTGTCGCAGTGATATCTCCATCCACCCTGTCACAGTGATATCTCCATCCACCCTGTCGCATTGATATCTCCCTCCTCTCTGTCGCAGTGATATCTCCATCCACCCTGTCGCGGTGATATCTCCATCCACCCTGTCGCAGTGATATCTCCATATACCCTGTCACAGTGATATCTCCATCCACACTGTCGCAGTGATACCTCCCTCCACCCTGTCACAGTGATATCTCCATCCACCCTGTCACAGTGATATCTCCATCCACCCTGTCGCAGTGATATTTCCATCCACCCTGTCGCAGTGATATTTCCATCCACCCTGTCACAGTGATACCTCCCTCCACACTGTCGTAGTGATACCTCCCTGCACCCTGTCACAGTGATATCTCCCTCCACGCTGTCACAGTGATATCTCCATCCACCCTGTCGCAGTGATATCTCCCTCCACACTGTCGTAGTGATACCTCCCTGCACCCTGTCACAGTGATATCTCCCTCCACGCTGTCACAGTGATATCTCCATCCACCCTGTCACAGTGATATTTCCATCCACCCTGTCGCAGTGATACCTCCCTCCACCCTGTCACAGTGATATCTCCATCCACCCTGTCACAGTGATATCTCCATCCAAACTTTCGCAGAGATATTTCTATCCACCCTGTCACAGTGATATCTCCATCCACCCTGTCACAGTGATATCTCCATCCAACCTTTCGCAGTGATATTTCCATCCACCCTGTCACAGTGATATCTCCATCCACCCTGTCACAGTGATATCTCCATCCACCCTATCGCAGTGATATTTCCATCCACCCTGTCGCAGTGATACCTCCCTCCACCCTGTCACAGTGATATCTCCCTCCACCCTATCACAGTGATATTTCCATCCACCCTGTCACAGTGATATCTCCATCCACCCTGTCACAGTGATATCTCCATCCACGCTGTCACAGTGATACCTCCCTCCACCCTGTCACAGTGATATCTCCATCCACCCTGTCACAGTGATACCTCCCTCAACACTGTCACAGTGATATCTCCATCCACCCTGTCGCAGTGATATCTCCCTCCACACTGTCGTAGTGATACCTCCCTGCACCCTGTCACAGTGATATCTCCCTCCACCCTGTCACAGTGATATCTCCATCCACCCTGTCGCAGTGATATTTCCATCCACCCTGTCGCAGTGATACCTCCCTCCACCCTGTCACAGTGATATCTCCATCCACCCTGTCACAGTGATATCTCCATCCACCCTGTCGCAGTGATATATCCATCCACCCTGTTGCAGTGATATCTCCATCCACCCTGTCACAGTGATATCTCCATCCACCCAGTCGCAGTGATATCTCCATCCACCCTGTCACAGTGATATCTCCATATACCCTGTCCCAGTGATATCTCCAACCACTCTCTCGCAGTGATATCTCCATATGCCCTGTCACAGTGATATCTCCATCCACCCTGTCACAGTGATATCTCTATCCACCCTGTCACAGTGATATCTCCATCCACCCTGTCACAGTGATATCTCCATCCACCCTGTCGCAGTGATATCTTCATCCACCCTGTCACGGTGATATCTCCATCCACCCTGTCGCAGTGATATCTCCATCCACCCTGTTGCAGTGATATCTCCATCCACCCTGTCACAGTGATATCTCCATCCACTCTGTCGCAGTCATATCTCCATCCACCCTGTCGCAGTGATATCTCCATCCACCCTGTCGCAGTGATATCTCCATCCACCCTGTCACAGTGATATCTCCATCCACCCTGTCACAGTGATATCTCCATCCACCCTTTCACAGTGATATCTCCATCCACCCTGTCGCAGTCATATCTCCATCCACCCTGTCACAGTGATATCTCCATCCACCCTGTTGCAGTGATATCTCCATCCACCCTGTCACAGTGATATCTCCATCCACCCTGTCGCAGTGATATCTCCATCCACCCTGTCACAGTGATATCTCCATCCACACTGTCACAGTGATATCTCCATCCACCCTGTCACAGTGATATCTCCATCCACCCTGTCGCAGTGATATCTCCATCCACCCTGTCACAGTGATATCTCCATCCACCCTGTCGCAGTGATATCTCCATCCACCCTGTCAGAGTGATATCTCCATCCACTCTGTCACATTGATATCTCTATCCACCCTGTCGCAGTGATATCTCCATCCACCCTGTCGCAGTGATATCTCCATCTACCCTGTCACAGTGATATCTCCATCCACTCTGTCGCAGTGATATCTCCATCCACCCTGTCACAGTGATATCTCCATCCACCCTGTCACAGTGATATCTCTATCCACCCTGTCACAGTGATATCTCCATCCACCCTGTCACAGTGATATCTCCATCCACCCTGTCGCAGTGATATCTTCATCCACCCTGTCACGGTGATATCTCCATACACCCTGTCGCAGTGATATCTCCATCCACCGTTTGCAGTGATATCTCCATCCACCCTGTCACAGTGATATCTCCATCCATCCTGTCGCAGTCATATCTCCATCCACCCTGTTGCAGTGATATCTCCATCCACCCTGTCACAGTGATATCTCCATCCACTCTGTCGCAGTGATATCTCCATCCACCCTGTCACAGTGATATCTCCATCCATCCTGTCACAGTGATATCTCCATCCACCCTGTCACAGTGATATCTCCATCCACTCTGTCGCAGTGATATCTCCATCCACTCTGTCGCAGTGATATCTCCATCCACACTGTCACAGTGATATCTCCATCCACCCTGTCGCAGTGATATCTCCATCCACCCTGTCACAGTGATATCTCCATCCAGCCTTTTGCAATGATATCTCCATCCACCCTGTCACAGTGATATCTCCATCCACCCTGTCGCAGTGATATATCCATCCACCCTGTTGCAGTGATATCTCCATCCACCCTGTCACAGTGATATCTCCATCCACCCAGTCGCAGTGATATCTCCATCCACCCTGTCACAGTGATATCTCCATCCACCCTGTCACAGTGATATCTCCATATACCCTGTCACAGTGATATCTCCAACCACTCTCTCGCAGTGATATCTCCATATACCCTGTCACAGTGATATCTCCATCCACCCTGTCGCAGTGATATCTCCATCCACCCTGTCACAGTGATATCTCCATCCACCCTGTCACAGTGATATCTCCATCCACCCTGTCACAGTGATATCTCCATCCACCCTGTCGCAGGCATATCTCCATCCACCCTGTCACAGTGATATCTCCATCCACCCTGTCACAGTGATATCTCCATCCACTCTGTCGCAGTGATAACTCCATCCATCCTGTCGCAGTGATATCTCCATCCACACTGTCACAGTGATATCTTCTCCACCCTGTCACAGTGATATTTCCATCCACCCTGTCACAGTGATATCTCCATCCACCCTGTCGCAGTGATATCTCCATCCACCCTGTCACAGTGATATCTCCATCCACACTGTCACAGTGATATCTCCATCCACCCTGTCACAGAGATATCTCCATCCACCCTGTCGCAGTGATATCTCCATCCACCCTGTCACAGTGATATCTCCATCCACCCTGTCGCAGTGATATCTCCATCCACCCTGTCAGAGTGATATCTCCATTCACCCTGTCGCAGTGATATCTCCATCCACCCTGTCGCAGTGATATCTCCATCCACACTGTCACAGTGATATCTCCATCCACCCTGTCGCAGTGATATCTCCATCCACCCTGTCACAGTGATATCTCCCTCCACCCTGTCGCAGTGATATCTCCATCACCCTGTCACAGTGATATCTCCATCCATCCTGTCACAGTGATATCTCCATCCACACTGTCACAGTGATATCTCCATCCATCCTGTCGCAGTGTTATCTCCATCCACTCTGTCACAGTGATATCTCCATCCACCCTGTCGCAGTGATGTCTCCATCCATACTGTCGCAGTGATATCTCCATCCACTCTGTCGCAGTGATATCTCCCTCCACCCTGTCACAGTGATATCTCCATCCACCCTGTCACAGTGATATCTCCCTGCACCCTGTCACAGTGATATCTCCATCCACACTGTTACTGTCGCAGTGATATCTCCATCCACTCTGTCGCAGTGATATCTCCATCCACTCTGTCGCAGTGATACCTCCCTCCACCCTGTCACAGTGATATCTCCATTCACCCTGTCGCAGTGATATCTACATCCACCCTGTCGCAGTGATATCTCCATCAACTCTGTTGCAGTGATATCTCCATTCACCCTGTCACAGTTATATCTCCATCCACCCTGTCGCAGTGATATCTCCATCAACTCTGTCGCAGTGATATCTCCATCCACCCAGTCGCAGTGATATCTCCATCCTCCCAGTCGCAGTGATACCTCCCTCCACCCTGTCACAGTGATATCTCCATCCACCCTGTAACAGTGATATCTCCATCCACCCTGTCACAGTGATATCTCCCTCCACCCTGTCGCAGTGATATCTCCATCACCCTGTCACAGTGATATCTCCATCCATCCTGTCACAGTGATATCTCCATCCACACTGTCACAGTGATATCTCCATCCATCCTGTCGCAGTGTTATCTCCATCCACTCTGTCACAGTGATATCTCCATCCACCCAGTCACAGTGATATCTCCATCCACCCTGTCACAGTAATATCTCCCTCCACCCTGTCGCAGTGATATCTCCACCCACCCTGTCACAGTGATATCTCCATCCACCCTGTCACAGTGATATCTCTATCCACCCAATCGCAGTGATATCTCCATCCACCCTGTCGCAGTGATATCTCCATCCACCCTGTCGCAGTGATATCTCCATCCACCCTGTCGCGGTGATACCTCCCTCCACCCTGTCACAGTGATGTCTCCATCCACCCTGTCACAGTGATATCTCCATCCACTCTGTCGCAGTGATATCTCCATCCACCCTGTCGCAGTGATATCTCCCTCCACACTGTCGCAGTGATATCTCCATCCAACTTGTCACAGTGATATCTCCATCCACGCTGTCGCAGTGATATCTCCATCCACCCTGTCGCAGTGATATCTCCATCCACCCTGTCACAGTGATATCTCCATCCAACTTGTCACAGTGATATCTCCATCCACGCTGTCGCAGTGATATCTCCATCCACCCTGTCGCAGTGATATCTCCATCCACCCTGTCACAGTGATATCTCCATCCACCCTGTCGCATTGATATCTCCCTCCTCTCTGTCGCAGTGATATCTCCATCCACCCTGTCGCAGTGATATCTCCACCCACCCTGTCGCAGTGATATCACCATATACCCTGTCACAGTGATATCTCCATCCACACTGTCGCAGTGATACCTCCCTCCACCCTGTCACAGTGATATCTCCATCCACCCTGTCACAGTGATATCTCCATCCACCCTGTCGCAGTGATATTTCCATCCACCCTGTCGCAGTGATATTTCCATCCACACTGTCACAGTGATACCTCCCTCCACACTGTCGTAGTGATACCTCCCTGCACCCTGTCACAGTGATATCTCCCTCCACGCTGTCACAGTGATATCTCCATCCACCCTGTCGCAGTGATATCTCCCTCCACACTGTCGCAATGATACCTCCCTGCACCCTGTCACAGTGATATCTCCCTCCACGCTGTCACAGTGATATCTCCATCCACCCTGTCACAGTGATATTTCCATCCACCCTGTCGCAGTGATACCTCCCTCCACCCTGTCACAGTGATATCTCCATCCACCCTGTCACAGTGATATCTCCATCCAAACTTTCGCAGTGATATTTCTATCCACCCTGTCACAGTGATATCTCCATCCACCCTGTCACAGTGATATCTCCATCCAACCTTTCGCAGTGATATTTCCATCCACCCTGTCACAGTGATATCTCCATCCACCCTGTCACAGTGATATCTCCATCCACCCTATCGCAGTGATATTTCCATCCACCCTGTCGCAGTGATACCTCCCTCCACCCTGTCACAGTGATATCTCCCTCCACCCTATCACAGTGATATTTCCATCCACCCTGTCACAGTGATATCTCCATCCACCCTGTCACAGTGATATCTCCATCCAACTTGTCACAGTGATATCTCCATCCACGCTGTCGCAGTGATATCTCCATCCACCCTGTCGCAGTGATATCTCCATCCACCCTGTCACAGTGATATCTCCATCCACCCTGTCGCATTGATATCTCCCTCCTCTCTGTCGCAGTGATATCTTCATCCACCCTGTCGCAGTGATATCTCCACCCACCCTGTCGCAGTGATATCTCCATATACCCTGTCACAGTGATATCTCCATCCACACTGTCGCAGTGATACCTCCCTCCACCCTGTCACAGTGATATCTCCATCCACCCTGTCACAGTGATATCTCCATCCACCCTGTCGCAGTGATATTTCCATCCACCCTGTCGCAGTGATATTTCCATCCACACTGTCACAGTGATACCTCCCTCCACACTGTCGTAGTGATACCTCCCTGCACCCTGTCACAGTGATATCTCCCTCCACGCTGTCACAGTGATATCTCCATCCACCCTGTCGCAGTGATATCTCCCTCCACACTGTCGCAATGATACCTCCCTGCACCCTGTCACAGTGATATCTCCCTCCACGCTGTCACAGTGATATCTCCATCCACCCTGTCACAGTGATATTTCCATCCACCCTGTCGCAGTGATACCTCCCTCCACCCTGTCACAGTGATATCTCCATCCACCCTGTCACAGTGATATCTCCATCCAAACTTTCGCAGTGATATTTCTATCCACCCTGTCACAGTGATATCTCCATCCACCCTGTCACAGTGATATCTCCATCCAACCTTTCGCAGTGATATTTCCATCCACCCTGTCACAGTGATATCTCCATCCACCCTGTCACAGTGATATCTCCATCCACCCTATCGCAGTGATATTTCCATCCACCCTGTCGCAGTGATACCTCCCTCCACCCTGTCACAGTGATATCTCCCTCCACCCTATCACAGTGATATTTCCATCCACCCTGTCACAGTGATATCTCCATCCACCCTGTCACAGTGATATCTCCATCCACGCTGTCACAGTGATACCTCCCTCCACCCTGTCACAGTGATATCTCCATCCACCCTGTCACAGTGATACCTCCCTCCACACTGTCACAGTGATATCTCCATCCACCCTGTCGCAGTGATATCTCCATCCACACTGTCGTAGTGATACCTCCCTGCACCCTGTCACAGTGATATCTCCCTCCACCCTGTCACAGTGATATCTCCATCCACCCTGTCGCAGTGATATTTCCATCCACCCTGTCGCAGTGATACCTCCCTCCACCCTGTCACAGTGATATCTCCATCCACCCTGTTGCAGTGATATCTCCATCCACCCTGTCACAGTGATATCTCCATCCACTCTGTCGCAGTCATATCTCCATCCACCCTGTCGCAGTGATATCTCCATCCACCCTGTCGCAGTGATATCTCCATCCACCCTGTCACAGTGATATCTCCATCCACCCTGTCACAGTGATATCTCCATCCACCCTTTCACAGTGATATCTCCATCCACCCTGTCGCAGTCATATCTCCATCCACCCTGTCACAGTGATATCTCCATCCACCCTGTCACTGTGATATCTCCATCCACTCTGTCGCAGTGATAACTCCATCCATCCTGTCGCAGTGATATCTCCATCCACACTGTCACAGTGATATCTCCCTCCACCCTGTCACAGTGATATTTCCATCCACCCTGTCACAGTGATATCTCCATCCACCCTGTCGCAGTGATATCTCCATCCACCCTGTCACAGTGATATCTCCATCCACACTGTCACAGTGATATCTCCATCCACCCTGTCACAGTGATATCTCCATCCACCCTGTCGCAGTGATATCTCCATCCACCCTGTCACAGTGATATCTCCATCCACCCTGTCGCAGTGATATCTCCATCCACCCTGTCAGAGTGATATCTCCATCCACTCTGTCACAGTGATATCTCTATCCACCCTGTCGCAGTGATATCTCCATCCACCCTGTCGCAGTGATATCTCCATCTACCCTGTCACAGTGATATCTCCATCCACTCTGTCGCAGTGATATCTCCATCCACCCTGTCACAGTGATATCTCCATCCACCCTGTCACAGTGATATCTCTATCCACCCTGTCACAGTGATATCTCCATCCACCCTGTCACAGTGATATCTCCATCCACCCTGTCGCAGTGATATCTTCATCCACCCTGTCACGGTGATATCTCCATACACCCTGTCGCAGTGATATCTCCATCCACCGTTTGCAGTGATATCTCCATCCACCCTGTCACAGTGATATCTCCATCCATCCTGTCGCAGTCATATCTCCATCCACCCTGTTGCAGTGATATCTCCATCCACCCTGTCACAGTGATATCTCCATCCACTCTGTCGCAGTGATATCTCCATCCACCCTGTCACAGTGATATCTCCATCCATCCTGTCACAGTGATATCTCCATCCACCCTGTCACAGTGATATCTCCATCCACTCTGTCGCAGTGATATCTCCATCCACTCTGTCGCAGTGATATCTCCATCCACACTGTCACAGTGATATCTCCATCCACCCTGTCGCAGTGATATCTCCATCCACCCTGTCACAGTGATATCTCCATCCAGCCTTTTGCAATGATATCTCCATCCACCCTGTCACAGTGATATCTCCATCCACCCTGTCGCAGTGATATATCCATCCACCCTGTTGCAGTGATATCTCCATCCACCCTGTCACGGTGATATCTCCATCCAGCCTTTTGCAATGATATCTCCATCCACCCTGTCACAGTGATATCTCCATCCACCCTGTCACAGTGATATCTCCATATACCCTGTCACAGTGATATCTCCAACCACTCTCTCGCAGTGATATCTCCATATACCCTGTCACAGTGATATCTCCATCCACCCTGTCACAGTGATATCTCCATCCACCCTGTCACAGTGATATCTCCATCCACCCTGTCACAGTGATATCTCCATCCACCCTGTCGCAGGCATATCTCCATCCACCCTGTCACAGTGATATCTCCATCCACCCTGTCACAGTGATATCTCCATCCACTCTGTCGCAGTGATAACTCCATCCATCCTGTCGCAGTGATATCTCCATCCACACTGTCACAGTGATATCTTCTCCACCCTGTCACAGTGATATTTCCATCCACCCTGTCACAGTGATATCTCCATCCACCCTGTCGCAGTGATATCTCCATCCACCCTGTCACAGTGATATCTCCATCCACACTGTCACAGTGATATCTCCATCCACCCTGTCACAGAGATATCTCCATCCACCCTGTCGCAGTGATATCTCCATCCACCCTGTCACAGTGATATCTCCATCCACCCTGTCGCAGTGATATCTCCATCCACCCTGTCAGAGTGATATCTCCATTCACCCTGTCGCAGTGATATCTCCATCCACCCTGTCGCAGTGATATCTCCATCCACACTGTCACAGTGATATCTCCATCCACCCTGTCGCAGTGATATCTCCATCCACCCTGTCACAGTGATATCTCCATCCACCCTGTCGCAGTGATATCTCCATCCACCCTGTCACAGTGATATCTCCATCCACCCTGTCGCAGTGATGTCTCCATCCATACTGTCGCAGTGATATCTCCATCCACTCTGTCGCAGTGATATCTCCCTCCACCCTGTCACAGTGATATCTCCATCCACCCTGTCACAGTGATATCTCCCTGCACCCTGTCACAGTGATATCTCCATCCACACTGTTACTGTCGCAGTGATATCTCCATCCACTCTGTCGCAGTGATATCTCCATCCACTCTGTCGCAGTGATACCTCCCTCCACCCTGTCACAGTGATATCTCCATCCACCCTGTCGCAGTGATATCTACATCCACCCTGTCGCAGTGATATCTCCATCAACTCTGTTGCAGTGATATCTCCATTCACGCTGTCACAGTTATATCTCCATCCACCCTGTCGCAGTGATATCTCCATCAACTCTGTCGCAGTGATATCTCCATCCACCCAGTCGCAGTGATATCTCCATCCACCCAGTCGCAGTGATACCTCCCTCCACCCTGTCACAGTGATATCTCCATCCACCCTGTCACAGTGATATCTCCATCCACCCTGTCACAGTGATATCTCCCTCCACCCTGTCGCAGTGATATCTCCATCACCCTGTCACAGTGATATCTCCATCCATCCTGTCACAGTGATATCTCCATCCACACTGTCACAGTGATATCTCCATCCATCCTGTCGCAGTGTTATCTCCATCCACTCTGTCACAGTGATATCTCCATCCACCCAGTCACAGTGATATCTCCATCCACCCTGTCACAGTAATATCTCCCTCCACCCTGTCGCAGTGATATCTCCACCCACCCTGTCACAGTGATATCTCCATCCACCCTGTCACAGTGATATCTCTATCCACCCAATCGCAGTGATATCTCCATCCACCCTGTCGCAGTGATATCTCCATCCACCCTGTCGCAGTGATATCTCCATCCACCCTGTCGCGGTGATACCTCCCTCCACCCTGTCACAGTGATGTCTCCATCCACCCTGTCACAGTGATATCTCCATCCACTCTGTCGCAGTGATATCTCCATCCACCCTGTCGCAGTGATATCTCCCTCCACACTGTCGCAGTGATACCTCCCTCCACCCTGTCGCAGTGATATCTCCATCCAACTTGTCACAGTGATATCTCCATCCACGCTATCGCAGTGATATCTCCATCCACCCTGTCGCAGTGATATCTCCATCCACCCTGTCACAGTGATATCTCCATCCAACTTGTCACAGTGATATCTCCATCCACGCTGTCGCAGTGATATCTCCATCCACCCTGTCGCAGTGATATCTCCATCCACCCTGTCACAGTGATATCTCCATCCACCCTGTCGCATTGATATCTCCCTCCTCTCTGTCGCAGTGATATCTCCATCCACCCTGTCGCAGTGATATCTCCACCCACCCTGTCGCAGTGATATCTCCATATACCCTGTCACAGTGATATCTCCATCCACACTGTCGCAGTGATACCTCCCTCCACCCTGTCACAGTGATATCTCCATCCACCCTGTCACAGTGATATCTCCATCCACCCTGTCGCAGTGATATTTCCATCCACCCTGTCGCAGTGATATTTCCATCCACACTGTCACAGTGATACCTCCCTCCACACTGTCGTAGTGATACCTCCCTGCACCCTGTCACAGTGATATCTCCCTCCACGCTGTCACAGTGATATCTCCATCCACCCTGTCGCAGTGATATCTCCCTCCACACTGTCGCAATGATACCTCCCTGCACCCTGTCACAGTGATATCTCCCTCCACGCTGTCACAGTGATATCTCCATCCACCCTGTCACAGTGATATTTCCATCCACCCTGTCGCAGTGATACCTCCCTCCACCCTGTCACAGTGATATCTCCATCCACCCTGTCACAGTGATATCTCCATCCAAACTTTCGCAGTGATATTTCTATCCACCCTGTCACAGTGATATCTCCATCCACCCTGCCACAGTGATATCTCCATCCAACCTTTCGCAGTGATATTTCCATCCACCCTGTCACAGTGATATCTCCATCCACCCTGTCACAGTGATATCTCCATCCACCCTATCGCAGTGATATTTCCATCCACCCTGTCGCAGTGATACCTCCCTCCACCCTGTCACAGTGATATCTCCCTCCACCCTATCACAGTGATATTTCCATCCACCCTGTCACAGTGATATCTCCATCCACCCTGTCACAGTGATATCTCCATCCACGCTGTCACAGTGATACCTCCCTCCACCCTGTCACAGTGATATCTCCATCCACCCTGTCACAGTGATACCTCCCTCCACACTGTCACAGTGATATCTCCATCCACCCTGTCGCAGTGATATCTCCATCCACACTGTCGTAGTGATACCTCCCTGCACCCTGTCACAGTGATATCTCCCTCCACCCTGTCACAGTGATATCTCCATCCACCCTGTCGCAGTGATATTTCCATCCACCCTGTCGCAGTGATACCTCCCTCCACCCTGTCACAGTGATATCTCCATCCACGCTGTCGCAGTGATATCTCCATCCACCCTGTCGCAGTGATATCTCCATCCACCCTGTCACAGTGATATCTCCATCCACCCTGTCGCATTGATATCTCCCTCCTCTCTGTCGCAGTGATATCTCCATCCACCCTGTCGCAGTGATATCTCCACCCACCCTGTCGCAGTGATATCTCCATATACCCTGTCACAGTGATATCTCCATCCACACTGTCGCAGTGATACCTCCCTCCACCCTGTCACAGTGATATCTCCATCCACCCTGTCACAGTGATATCTGCATCCACCCTGTCGCAGTGATATTTCCATCCACCCTGTCGCAGTGATATTTCCATCCACACTGTCACAGTGATACCTCCCTCCACACTGTCGTAGTGATACCTCCCTGCACCCTGTCACAGTGATATCTCCCTCCACGCTGTCACAGTGATATCTCCATCCACCCTGTCGCAGTGATATCTCCCTCCACACTGTCGCAATGATACCTCCCTGCACCCTGTCACAGTGATATCTCCCTCCACGCTGTCACAGTGATATCTCCATCCACCCTGTCACAGTGATATTTCCATCCACCCTGTCGCAGTGAGACCTCCCTCCACCCTGTCACAGTGATATCTCCATCCACCCTGTCACAGTGATATCTCCATCCAAACTTTCGCAGTGATATTTCTATCCACCCTGTCACAGTGATATCTCCATCCACCCTGTCACAGTGATATCTCCATCCAACCTTTCGCAGTGATATTTCCATCCACCCTGTCACAGTGATATCTCCATCCACCCTGTCACAGTGATATCTCCATCCACCCTATCGCAGTGATATTTCCATCCACCCTGTCGCAGTGATACCTCCCTCCACCCTGTCACAGTGATATCTCCCTCCACCCTATCACAGTGATATTTCCATCCACCCTGTCACAGTGATATCTCCATCCATCCTGTCACAGTGATATCTCCATCCAAGCTGTCACAGTGATACCTCCCTCCACCCTGTCACAGTGATATCTCCATCCACCCTGTCACAGTGATACCTCCCTCCACACTGTCACAGTGATATCTCCATCCACCCTGTCGCAGTGATATCTCCATCCACACTGTCGTAGTGATACCTCCCTGCACCCTGTCACAGTGATATCTCCCTCCACCCTGTCACAGTGATATCTCCATCCACCCTGTCGCAGTGATATTTCCATCCACCCTGTCGCAGTGATACCTCCCTCCACCCTGTCACAGTGATATCTCCATCCACCCTGTCACAGTGATATCTCCATCCACCCTGTCGCAGTGATATATCCATCCACCCTGTTGCAGTGATATCTCCATCCACCCTGTCACAGTGATATCTCCATCCACCCAGTCGCAGTGATATCTCCATCCACCCTGTCACAGTGATATCTCCATCCACCCTGTCACAGTGATATCTCCATATACCCTGTCACAGTGATATCTCCAACCACTCTCTCGCAGTGATATCTCCATATACCCTGTCACAGTGATATCTCCATCCACCCTGTCGCAGTGATATCTCCATCCACCCTGTCACAGTGATATCTCCATCCACCCTGTCACAGTGATATCTCCATCCACCCTGTCGCAGGCATATCTCCATCCACCCTGTCACAGTGATATCTCCATCCACCCTGTCACAGTGATATCTCCATCCACTCTGTCGCAGTGATAACTCCATCCATCCTGTCGCAGTGATATCTCCATCCACACTGTCACAGTGATATCTTCTCCACCCTGTCACAGTGATATTTCCATCCACCCTGTCACAGTGATATTTCCATCCACCCTGTCGCAGTGATATCTCCATCCACCCTGTCACAGTGATATCTCCATCCACACTGTCACAGTGATATCTCCATCCACCCTGTCACAGAGATATCTCCATCCACCCTGTCGCAGTGATATCTCCATCCACCCTGTCACAGTGATATCTCCATCCACCCTGTCGCAGTGATTTCTCCATCCACCCTGTCAGAGTGATATCTCCATTCACCCTGTCGCAGTGATATCTCCATCCACCCTGTCGCAGTGATATCTCCATCCACACTGTCACAGTGATATCTCCATCCACCCTGTCGCAGTGATATCTCCATCCACCCTATCACAGTGATATCTCCATCCACCCTGTCGCAGTGATATCTCCATCCACCCTGTCACAGTGATATCTCCATCCACCCTGTCGCAGTGATGTCTCCATCCATACTGTCGCAGTGATATCTCCATCCACTCTGTCGCAGTGATATCTCCCTCCACCCTGTCACAGTGATATCTCCATCCACCCTGTCACAGTGATATCTCCCTCCACCCTGTCACAGTGATATCTCCATCCACACTGTTACTGTCGCAGTGATATCTCCATCCACTCTGTCGCAGTGATATCTCCATCCACTCGGTTGCAGTGATACCTCCCTCCACCCTGTCACAGTGATATCTCCATCCACCCTGTCGCAGTGATATCTACATCCACCCTGTCGCAGTGATATCTCCATCAACTCTGTCGCAGTGATATCTCCATCCACCCAGTCGCAGTGATATCTCCATCCACCCTGTCACAGTGATATCTCCATCCACCCTGTCACAGTGATATCTCCCTCCACCCTGTTGCAGTGATATCTCCATCACCCTGTCACAGTGATATCTCCATCCATCCTGTCACAGTGATATCTCCATCCACACTGTCACAGTGATATCTCCATCCATCCTGTCGCAGTGTTATCTCCATCCACTCTGTCACAGAGAGATCTCCATCCACCCAGTCACAGTGATATCTCCATCCACCCTGTCACAGTAATATCTCCCTCCACCCTGTCGCAGTGATATCTCCACCCACCCTGTCACAGTGATATCTCCATCCACCCTGTCACAGTGATATCTCCATCCACCCAATCGCAGTGATATCTCCATCCACCCTGTCGCAGTGATATCTCCATCCACCCTGTCGCAGTGATATCTCCATCCACCCTGTCGCGGTGATACCTCCGTCCACCCTGTCACAGTGATGTCTCCATCCAACTTGTCACAGTGATATCTCCATCCACGCTGTCGCAGTGATATCTCCATCCACCCTGTCGCAGTGATATCTCCATCCACCCTGTCACAGTGATATCTCCATCCACCCTGTCGCATTGATATCTCCCTCCTCTCTGTCGCAGTGATATCTCCATCCACCCTGTCACAGTGATATCTCCAACCACACTGTCACAGTGATACCTCCCTCCACCCTGTCGCAGTGATATCTCCATCCACACTGTCGTAGTGATACCTCCCTGCACCCTGTCACAGTGATATCTCCCTCCACCCTGTCACAGTGATATCTCCATCCACCCTGTCGCAGTGATATTTCCATCCACCCTGTCGCAGTGATACCTCCCTCCACCCTGTCACAGTGATATCTCCATCCACCCTGTCACAGTGATATCTCCATCCACCCTGTCGCAGTGATATATCCATCCACCCTGTTGCAGTGATATCTCCATCCACCCTGTCACAGTGATATCTCCATCCACCCAGTCGCAGTGATATCTCCATCCACCCTGTCACAGTGATATCTCCATCCACCCTGTCACAGTGATATCTCCATATACCCTGTCACAGTGATATCTCCAACCACTCTCTCGCAGTGATATCTCCATATACCCTGTCACAGTGATATCTCCATCCACCCTGTCGCAGTGATATCTCCATCCACCCTGTCACAGTGATATCTCCATCCACCCTGTCACAGTGATATCTCCATCCACCCTGTCGCAGGCATATCTCCATCCACCCTGTCACAGTGATATCTCCATCCACCCTGTCACAGTGATATCTCCATCCACTCTGTCGCAGTGATAACTCCATCCATCCTGTCGCAGTGATATCTCCATCCACACTGTCACAGTGATATCTTCTCCACCCTGTCACAGTGATATTTCCATCCACCCTGTCACAGTGATATTTCCATCCACCCTGTCGCAGTGATATCTCCATCCACCCTGTCACAGTGATATCTCCATCCACACTGTCACAGTGATATCTCCATCCACCCTGTCACAGAGATATCTCCATCCACCCTGTCGCAGTGATATCTCCATCCACCCTGTCACAGTGATATCTCCATCCACCCTGTCGCAGTGATTTCTCCATCCACCCTGTCAGAGTGATATCTCCATTCACCCTGTCGCAGTGATATCTCCATCCACCCTGTCGCAGTGATATCTCCATCCACACTGTCACAGTGATATCTCCATCCACCCTGTCGCAGTGATATCTCCATCCACCCTATCACAGTGATATCTCCATCCACCCTGTCGCAGTGATATCTCCATCCACCCTGTCACAGTGATATCTCCATCCACCCTGTCGCAGTGATGTCTCCATCCATACTGTCGCAGTGATATCTCCATCCACTCTGTCGCAGTGATATCTCCCTCCACCCTGTCACAGTGATATCTCCATCCACCCTGTCACAGTGATATCTCCCTCCACCCTGTCACAGTGATATCTCCATCCACACTGTTACTGTCGCAGTGATATCTCCATCCACTCTGTCGCAGTGATATCTCCATCCACTCGGTTGCAGTGATACCTCCCTCCACCCTGTCACAGTGATATCTCCATCCACCCTGTCGCAGTGATATCTACATCCACCCTGTCGCAGTGATATCTCCATCAACTCTGTCGCAGTGATATCTCCATCCACCCAGTCGCAGTGATATCTCCATCCACCCTGTCACAGTGATATCTCCATCCACCCTGTCACAGTGATATCTCCCTCCACCCTGTTGCAGTGATATCTCCATCACCCTGTCACAGTGATATCTCCATCCATCCTGTCACAGTGATATCTCCATCCACACTGTCACAGTGATATCTCCATCCATCCTGTCGCAGTGTTATCTCCATCCACTCTGTCACAGAGAGATCTCCATCCACCCAGTCACAGTGATATCTCCATCCACCCTGTCACAGTAATATCTCCCTCCACCCTGTCGCAGTGATATCTCCACCCACCCTGTCACAGTGATATCTCCATCCACCCTGTCACAGTGATATCTCCATCCACCCAATCGCAGTGATATCTCCATCCACCCTGTCGCAGTGATATCTCCATCCACCCTGTCGCAGTGATATCTCCATCCACCCTGTCGCGGTGATACCTCCGTCCACCCTGTCACAGTGATGTCTCCATCCAACTTGTCACAGTGATATCTCCATCCACGCTGTCGCAGTGATATCTCCATCCACCCTGTCGCAGTGATATCTCCATCCACCCTGTCACAGTGATATCTCCATCCACCCTGTCGCATTGATATCTCCCTCCTCTCTGTCGCAGTGATATCTCCATCCACCCTGTCACAGTGATATCTCCAACCACACTGTCACAGTGATACCTCCCTCCACCCTGTCACAGTGATATTTCCATCCACCCTGTCACAGTGATATCTCCATCCACTCTGTCGCAGTGATATCTCCATCCACCCTGTCACAGTGATATCTCCATCCACTCTGTCGCAGTGATATCTCCATCCACACTGTCACAGTGATATCTCCATCCACCCTGTCGCAGTGATATCTCCATCCACCCTGTCACAGTGATATCTCCATCCAGCCTGTTGCAATGATATCTCCATCCAACCTGTCACAGTGATATCTCCATCCACCCTGTCGCAGTGATATCTCCATCCACCCTGTCACAGTGATATCTCCATCCACCCTGTCGCAGTGATATCTCCATCCACCCTGTCACAGTGATATCTCCATCCACCCTGTCACAGTGATATCTCCATATACCCTGTCACAGTGACATCTCCATCCACTCTGTCGCAGTGATATCTCCATATATCCTGTCACAGTGATATCTCCATCCACCCTGTCGCAGTGATATCTCCATCCACCCTGTCACAGTGATATCTCCATCCACCCTGTCACAGTGATATCTCCATCCACCCTGTCGCAGTGATATCTCCATCCACTCTGTCGCAGTGATAACTCCATCCATCCTGTCGCAGTGATATCTCCATCCACTCTGTCGCAGTGATATCTCCATCCACACTGTCACAGTGATATCTCCATCCACCCTGTCGCAGTGATATCTCCATCCACCCTGTCACAGTGATATCTCCATCCACACTGTCACAGTGATATCTCCATCCACCCTGTCACAGTGATATCTCCATCCACCCTGTCGCAGTGATAGCTCCATCCACCCTGTCACAGTGATATCTCCATCCACCCTGTCGCAGTGATATCTCCATCCACCCTGTCAGAGTGATATCTCCATCCACTCTGTCACAGTGATATCTCTATCCACCCTGTCGCAGTGATATCTCCGTCCACCCTGTCGCAGTGATATCTCCATCCACCCTGTCACAGTGATATCTCCATCCACCCTGTCACAGTGATATCTCTATCCACCCTGTCACAGTGATATCTCCATCCACCCTGTCACAGTGATATCTCCATCCACCCTGTCGCAGTGATATCTTCATCCACCCTGTCACGGTGATATCTCCATACACCCTGTCGCAGTGATATCTCCATCTACCCTTTGCAGTGATATCTCCATCCACCCTGTCACAGTGATATCTCCATCCATCCTGTCGCAGTCATATCTCCATCCACCCTGTTGCAGTGATATCTCCATCCACCCTGTCACAGTGATATCTCCATCCACTCTGTCGCAGTGATATCTCCATCCACCCTGTCACAGTGATATCTCCATCCATCCTGTCACAGTGATATCTCCATCCACCCTGTCACAGTGATATCTCCATCCACTCTGTCGCAGTGATATCTCCATCCACTCTGTCGCAGTGATATCGCCATCCACACTGTCACAGTGATATCTCCATCCACCCTGTCGCAGTGATATCTCCATCTACCCTGTCACAGTGATATCTCCATCCAGCCTTTTGCAATGATATATCCATCCACCCTGTCACAGTGATATCTCCATCCACCCTGTCGCAGTGATATCTCCATCCACCCTGTTGCAGTGATATCTCCATCCACCCTGTCACAGTGATATCTCCATCCACCCAGTCGCAGTGATATCTCCATCCACCCTGTCACAGTGATATCTCCATCCACCCTGTCACAGTGATATCTCCATATACCCTGTCACAGTGATATCTCCAACCACTCTCTCGCAGTGATATCTCCATATACCCTGTCACAGTGATATCTCCATCCACCCTGTCGCAGTGATATCTCCATCCACCCTGTCACAGTGATATCTCCATCCACCCTGTCACAGTGATATCTCCATCCACCCTGTCACAGTGATATCTCCATCCACCCTGTCGCAGGCATATCTCCATCCACCCTGTCACAGTGATATCTCCATCCACCCTGTCACAGTGATATCTCCATCCACTCTGTCGCAGTGATAACTCCATCCATCCCGTCGCAGTGATATCTCCATCCACACTGTCACAGTTATATCTTCTCCACCCTGTCACAGTGATATTTCCATCCACCCTGTCACAGTGATATCTCCATCCACCCTGTCGCAGTGATATCTCCATCCACCCTGTCACAGTGATATCTCCATCCACACTGTCACAGTGATATCTCCATCCACCCTGTCACAGAGATATCTCCATCCACCCTGTCGCAGTGATATCTCCATCCACCCTGTCACAGTGATATCTCCATCCACCCTGTCGCAGTGATATCTCCATCCACCCAGTCAGAGTGATATCTCCATTCACCCTGTCACAGTGATATCTCCATCCACCCTGTCGCAGTGATATCTCCATCCACACTGTCACAGTGATATCTCCATCCACCCTGTCGCAGTGATATCTCCATCCACCCTGTCACAGTGATATCTCCATCCACCCTGTCGCAGTGATATCTCCATCCACTCTGTCGCAGTGATATCTCCATCCACCATGTCGCAGTGATGTCTCCATCCATACTGTCGCAGTGATATCTCCCTCCACCCTGTCACAGTGATATCTCCATCCACCCTGTCACAGTGATATCTCCCTCCACCCTGTCACAGTGATATCTCCATCCACACTGTTACTGTCGCAGTGATATCTCCATCCACTCTGTCGCAGTGATATCTCCATCCACTCTGTCGCAGTGATACCTCCCTCCACCCTGTCACAGTGATATCTCCATCCACCCTGTCGCAGTGATATCTACATCCACCCTGTCACAGTGATATCTCCATCCACCCTGTCGCAGTGATATCTCCATCAACTCTGTCGCAGTGATATCTCCATTCACCCTGTCACAGTGATATCTCCATCCACCCTGTCGCAGTGATATCTCCATCAACTCTGTCGCAGTGATATCTCCATCCACCCAGTCGCAGTGATATCTCCATCCACCCAGTCGCAGTGATACCTCCCTCCACCCTGTCACAGTGATATCTCCATCCACCCTGTCACAGTGATATCTCCATCCACCCTGTCACAGTGATATCTCCCTCCACCCTGTCGCAGTGATATCTCCATCACCCTGTCACAGTGATATCTCCATCCATCCTGTCACAGTGATATCTCCATCCATCCTGTCACAGTGATATCTCCATCCACACTGTCACAGTGATATCTCCATCCATCCTGTCGCAGTGTTATCTCCATCCACTCTGTCACAGTGATATCTCCATCCACCCAGTCACAGTGATATCTCCATCCACCCTGTCACAGTGATATCTCCCTCCACCCTGTCGCAGTGATATCTCCATCCACCCTGTCACAGTGATATCTCCATCCACCCTGTCACAGTGATATCTCCATCCACCCAATCACAGTGATATCTCCATCCACCCTGTCGCAGTGATATCTCCATCCACCCTGTCGCAGTGATATCTCCATCCACCCTGTCGCGGTGATACCTCCCTCCACCCTGTCACAGTGATGTCTCCATCCACCCTGTCACAGTGATATCTCCATCCACTCTGTCGCAGTGATATCTCCATCCACCCTGTCGCAGTGATATCTCCCTCCACACTGTCGCAGTAATACCTCCCTCCACCCTGTCGCAGTGATATCTCCATCCACCCTGTCACAGTGATACCTCCCTCCACCCTGTCACAGTGATATCTCCATCCAACTTGTCACAGTGATATCTCCATCCACGCTGTCGCAGTGATATCTCCATCCACCCTGTCGCAGTGATATCTCCATCCACCCTGTCACAGTGATATCTCCATCCACCCTGTCGCATTGATATCTCCCTCCTCTCTGTCGCAGTGATATCTCCATCCACCCTGTCACAGTGATATCTCCATCCACACTGTCGCAGTGATACCTCCCTCCACCCTGTCACAGTGATATCTCCATCCACCCTGTCACAGTGATATCTCCATCCACCCTGTCACAGTGATATCTCCATCCACCCTGTCGCAGTGATATTTCCATCCACCCTGTCGCAGTGATATTTCCATCCACCCTGTCGCAGTGATATCTCCATCCACCCTGTCACAGTGATATCTCCATCCACCCTGTCGCAGTGATATCTCCATCCACCCTGTCAGAGTGATATCTCCATCCACTCTGTCACAGTGATATCTCTATCCACCCTGTCGCAGTGATATCTCCATCCACCCTGTCGCAGTGATATCTCCATCCACCCTGTCACAGTGATATCTCCATCCACCCTGTCACAGTGATATCTCTATCCACCCTGTCACAGTGATATCTCCATCCACCCTGTCACAGTGATATCTCCATCCACCCTGTCGCAGTGATATCTTCATCCACCCTGTCACGGTGATATCTCCATACACCCTGTCGCAGTGATATCTCCATCCACCCTTTGCAGTGATATCTCCATCCACCCTGTCACAGTGATATCTCCATCCATCCTGTCGCAGTCATATCTCCATCCACCCTGTTGCCGTGATATCTCCATCCACCCTGTCACAGTGATATCTCCATCCACTCTGTCGCAGTGATATCTCCATCCACCCTGTCACAGTGATATCTCCATCCATCCTGTCACAGTGATATCTCCATCCACCCTGTCACAGTGATATCTCCATCCACTCTGTCGCAGTGATATCTCCATCCACTCTGTCGCAGTGATATCTCCATCCACACTGTCACAGTGATATCTCCATCCACCCTGTCGCAGTGATATCTCCATCTACCCTGTCACAGTGATATCTCCATCCAGCCTTTTGCAATGATATCTCCATCCACCCTGTCACAGTGATATCTCCATCCACCCTGTCGCAGTGATATCTCCATCCACCCTGTTGCAGTGATATCTCCAACCACCCTGTCACAGTGATATCTCCATCCACCCAGTCGCAGTGATATCTCCATCCACCCTGTCACAGTGATATCTCCATCCACCCTGTCACAGTGATATCTCCATATACCCTGTCACAGTGATATCTCCAACCACTCTCTCGCAGTGATATCTCCATCCACCCTGTCACAGTGATATCTCCATCCACCCTGTCACAGTGATATCTCCATCCACCCTGTCGCAGGCATATCTCCATCCACCCTGTCACAGTGATATCTCCATCCACCCTGTCACAGTGATATCTCCATCCACTCTGTCGCAGTGATAACTCCATCCATCCTGTCGCAGTGATATCTCCATCCACACTGTCACAGTGATATCTTCTCCACCCTGTCACAGTGATATTTCCATCCACCCTGTCACAGTGATATCTCCATCCACCCTGTCGCAGTGATATCTCCATCCACCCTGTCACAGTGATATCTCCATCCACACTGTCACAGTGATATCTCCATCCACCCTGTCACAGAGATATCTCCATCCACCCTGTCGCAGTGATATCTCCATCCACCCTGTCACAGTGATATCTCCATCCACCCTGTCGCAGTGATATCTCCATCCACCCTGTCAGAGTGATATCTCCATTCACCCTGTCACAGTGATATCTCCATCCACCCTGTCGCAGTGATATCTCCATCCACACTGTCACAGTGATATCTCCATCCACCCTGTCGCAGTGATATCTCCATCCACCCTGTCACAGTGATATCTCCATCCACCCTGTCGCAGTGATATCTCCATCCACTCTGTCGCAGTGATATCTCCATCCACCCTGTCGCAGTGATGTCTCCATCCATACTGTCGCAGTGATATCTCCATCCACTCTGTCGCAGTGATATCTCCCTCCACCCTGTCACAGTGATATCTCCATCCACCCTGTCACAGTGATATCTCCCTCCACCCTGTCACAGTGATATCTCCATCCACACTGTTACTGTCGCAGTGATATCTCCATCCACTCTGTCTCAGTGATATCTCCATCCACTCTGTCGCAGTGATACCTCCCTCCACCCTGTCACAGTGATATCTCCATCCACCCTGTCGCAGTGATATCTACATCCACCCTGTCGCAGTGATATCTCCATCAACTCTGTCGCACTGATATCTCCATTCACCCTGTCACAGTGATATCTCCATCCACCCTGTCGCAGTGATATCTCCATCAACTCTGTCGCAGTGATGTCTCCATCCACCCAGTCGCAGTGATATCTCCATCCACCCAGTCGCAGTGATACCTCCCTCCACCCTGTCACAGTGATATCTCCATCCACCCTGTCACAGTGATATCTCCATCCACCCTGTCACAGTGATATCTCCCTCCACCCTGTTGCAGTGATATCTCCATCACCCTGTCACAGTGATATCTCCATCCATCCTGTCACAGTGATATCTCCATCCACACTGTCACAGTGATATCTCCATCCATCCTGTCGCAGTGTTATCTCCATCCACTCTGTCACAGTGATATCTCCATCCACCCAGTCACAGTGATATCTCCATCCACCCTGTCACAGTGATATCTCCCTCCACCCTGTCGCAGTGATATCTCCATCCACCCTGTCACAGTGATATCTCCATCCACCCTGTCACAGTGATATCTCCATCCACCCAATCACAGTGATATCTCCATCCACCCTGTCGCAGTGATATCTCCATCCACCCTGTCACAGTGATATCTCCATCCATCCTGTCGCAGTGTTATCTCCATCCACTCTGTCACAGTGATATCTCCATCCACCCAGTCACAGTGATATCTCCATCCACCCTGTCACAGTGATATCTCCCTCCACCCTGTCGCAGTGATATCTCCATCCACCCTGTCACAGTGATATCTCCATCCACCCTGTCACAGTGATATCTCCATCCACCCAATCACAGTGATATCTCCATCCACCCTGTCGCAGTGATATCTCCATCCACCCTGTCGCAGTGATATCTCCATCCACCCTGTCGCGGTGATACCTCCCTCCACCCTGTCACAGTGATGTCTCCATCCACCCTGTCACAGTGATATCTCCATCCACTCTGTCGCAGTGATATCTCCATCCACCCTGTCGCAGTGATATCTCCCTCCACACTGTCGCAGTAATACCTCCCTCCACCCTGTCGCAGTGATATCTCCATCCACCCTGTCACAGTGATACCTCCCTCCACCCTGTCACAGTGATATCTCCATCCAACTTGTCACAGTGATATCTCCATCCACGCTGTCGCAGTGATATCTCCATCCACCCTGTCGCAGTGATATCTCCATCCACCCTGTCACAGTGATATCTCCATCCACCATGTCGCATTGATATCTCCCTCCTCTCTGTCGCAGTGATATCTCCATCCACCCTGTCACAGTGATATCTCCATCCACACTGTCGCAGTGATACCTCCCTCCACCCTGTCACAGTGATATCTCCCTCCACCCTGTCACAGTGATATCTCCATCCACCCTGTCACAGTGATATCTCCATCCACCCTGTCACAGTGATATCTCCATCCACCCTGTCGCAGTGATATTTCCATCCACCCTGTCGCAGTGATATTTCCATCCACCCTGTCGCAGTGATATCTCCATCCACCCTGTCACAGTGATATCTCCATCCACCCTGTCGCAGTGATATCTCCATCCACCCTGTCAGAGTGATATCTCCATCCACTCTGTCACAGTGATATCTCTATCCACCCTGTCGCAGTGATATCTCCATCCACCCTGTCGCAGTGATATCTCCATCCACCCTGTCACAGTGATATCTCCATCCACCCTGTCACAGTGATATCTCTATCCACCCTGTCACAGTGATATCTCCATCCACCCTGTCACAGTGATATCTCCATCCACCCTGTCGCAGTGATATCTTCATCCACCCTGTCACGGTGATATCTCCATACACCCTGTCGCAGTGATATCTCCATCCACCCTTTGCAGTGATATCTCCATCCACCCTGTCACAGTGATATCTCCATCCATCCTGTCGCAGTCATATCTCCATCCACCCTGTTGCCGTGATATCTCCATCCACCCTGTCACAGTGATATCTCCATCCACTCTGTCGCAGTGATATCTCCATCCACCCTGTCACAGTGATATCTCCATCCATCCTGTCACAGTGATATCTCCATCCACCCTGTCACAGTGATATCTCCATCCACTCTGTCGCAGTGATATCTCCATCCACTCTGTCGCAGTGATATCTCCATCCACACTGTCACAGTGATATCTCCATCCACCCTGTCGCAGTGATATCTCCATCTACCCTGTCACAGTGATATCTCCATCCAGCCTTTTGCAATGATATCTCCATCCACCCTGTCACAGTGATATCTCCATCCACCCTGTCGCAGTGATATCTCCATCCACCCTGTTGCAGTGATATCTCCAACCACCCTGTCACAGTGATATCTCCATCCACCCAGTCGCAGTGATATCTCCATCCACCCTGTCACAGTGATATCTCCATCCACCCTGTCACAGTGATATCTCCATATACCCTGTCACAGTGATATCTCCAACCACTCTCTCGCAGTGATATCTCCATCCACCCTGTCACAGTGATATCTCCATCCACCCTGTCACAGTGATATCTCCATCCACCCTGTCGCAGGCATATCTCCATCCACCCTGTCACAGTGATATCTCCATCCACCCTGTCACAGTGATATCTCCATCCACTCTGTCGCAGTGATAACTCCATCCATCCTGTCGCAGTGATATCTCCATCAACTCTGTCGCACTGATATCTCCATTCACCCTGTCACAGTGATATCTCCATCCACCCTGTCGCAGTGATATCTCCATCAACTCTGTCGCAGTGATGTCTCCATCCACCCAGTCGCAGTGATATCTCCATCCACCCAGTCGCAGTGATACCTCCCTCCACCCTGTCACAGTGATATCTCCATCCACCCTGTCACAGTGATATCTCCATCCACCCTGTCACAGTGATATCTCCCTCCACCCTGTTGCAGTGATATCTCCATCACCCTGTCACAGTGATATCTCCATCCATCCTGTCACAGTGATATCTCCATCCACACTGTCACAGTGATATCTCCATCCATCCTGTCGCAGTGTTATCTCCATCCACTCTGTCACAGTGATATCTCCATCCACCCAGTCACAGTGATATCTCCATCCACCCTGTCACAGTGATATCTCCCTCCACCCTGTCGCAGTGATATCTCCATCCACCCTGTCACAGTGATATCTCCATCCACCCTGTCACAGTGATATCTCCATCCACCCAATCACAGTGATATCTCCATCCACCCTGTCGCAGTGATATCTCCATCCACCCTGTCGCAGTGATATCTCCATCCACCCTGTCGCGGTGATACCTCCCTCCACCCTGTCACAGTGATGTCTCCATCCACCCTGTCACAGTGATATCTCCATCCACCCTGTCGCAGTGATATCTCCATCCACCCTGTCGCAGTGATATCTCCCTCCACACTGTCGCAGTAATACCTCCCTCCACCCTGTCGCAGTGATATCTCCATCCACCCTGTCACAGTGATATCTCCATCCACTCTGTCGCAGTGATATCTCCATCCACCCTGTCACAGTGATACCTCCCTCCACCCTGTCACAGTGATATCTCCATCCAACTTGTCACAGTGATATCTCCATCCACGCTGTCGCATTGATATCTCCCTCCTCTCTGTCGCAGTGATATCTCCATCCACCCTGTCACAGTGATATCTCCATCCACACTGTCGCAGTGATACCTCCCTCCACCCTGTCACAGTGATATCTCCATCCACCCTGTCACAGTGATATCTCCATCCACCCTGTCACAGTGATATCTCCATCCACCCTGTCGCAGTGATATTTCCATCCACCCTGTCGCAGTGATATTTCCATCCACCCTGTCACAGTGATACCTCCCTCCACACTGTCGTAGTGATACCTCCCTGCACCCTGTCACAGTGATATCTCCCTCCACGCTGTCACAGTGATATCCCCATCCACCCTGTCGCAGTGATATCTCCCTCCACACTGTCGTAGTGATACCTCCCTGCACCCTGTCACAGTGATATCTCCCTGCACGCTGTCACAGTGATATCTCCATCCACCCTGTCACAGTGATATTTCCATCCACCCTGTCGCAGTGATACCTCCCTCCACCCTGTCACAGTGATATCTCCATCCACCCTGTCACAGTGATATCTCCATCCAAACTTTCGCAGTGATATTTCCATCCACCCTGTCACAGTGATATCTCCATCCACCCTGTCACAGTGATATCTCCATCCAACCTTTCGCAGTGATATTTCCATCCACCCTGTCACAGTGATATCTCCATCCACCCTGTCACAGTGATATCTCCATCCACCCTATCGCAGTGATATTTCCATCCACCCTGTCGCAGTGATACCTCCCTCCACCCTGTCACAGAGATATCTCCCTCCACCCTATCACAGTGATATTTCCATCCACCCTGTCACAGTGATATCTCCATCCACCCTGTCACAGTGATATCTCCATCCACCCTGTCACAGTGATACCTCCCTCCACCCTGTCACGGTGTTATCTCCATCCACCCTGTCACAGTGATACCTCCCTCCACACTGTCACAGTGATATCTCCATCCACCCTGTCGCAGTGATATCTCCCTCCACACTGTCGTAGTGATACCTCCCTGCACCCTGTCACAGTGATATCTCCCTCCATCCTGTCACAGTGATATCTCCATCCACCCTGTCGCAGTGATATTTCCATCCACCCTGTCGCAGTGATACCTCCCTCCACCCTGTCACAGTGATATCTCCATCCACCCTGTCACAGTGATATCTCCATCCAACCTTTCGCAGTGATATTTCCATCCACCCTGTCACAGTGATATCTCCATCCACCCTGTCACAGTGATATCTCCATCCACCCTTTCGCAGTGATATTTCCATCCACCCTGTCGCAGTGATACCTCCCTCCACCCTGTCACAGTGATATCTCCCTCCACCCTATCACAGTGATATTTCCATCCACCCTGTCACAGTGATATCTCCATCCACCCTGTCACAGTGATATCTCCATCCACCCTGTCGCAGTGATATCTCCATCCACTCTGTCACAGTGATATCTCCATCCAACCTGTCGCAGTGATATTTCCATCCACCCTGTCACAGAGATATCTCCATCCACACTGTCGCAGTGATATCTCCATCCACCCTGTCACAGTGATATTTCCATCCATCCTGTCACAGTGATATCTCCATCCGCTCAGTCACAGTGATATCTCCATCCACCCTGTCGCAGTGATATCTCCATACACCCTGTCACAGTGATATCTCCATCCACCCTGTTACTATCGCAGTGATATCTCCATCCACTCTGTCGCAGTGATATCTCCATCCACTCTGTCGCAGTGATACCTCCCTCCACCCTGTCACAGTGATATCTCCATCCACCCTGTCGCAGTGATATCTCCATCCACCCTGTCGCAGTGATATCTCCATCAACTCTGTCCCAGTGATATCTCCATCCACCCTGTCACAGTGATATCTCCATCCACCCTGTCACAGTGATATCTCCATCCAACTTGTCGCAGTGATATTTCCATCCACCCTGTCGCAGTGATAACTCCATCCACGCTGTCGCAGTGATAACTCCATCCACCCTGTCGCAGTGATAACTCCATCCACGCTGTCACAGTGATATCTCCATCCACACTGTCTCAGTGATATCTCCATCCACCCTGTCACAGTGATATCTCCATCCACCCTGTCGCAGTGATATCTCCATCCACCCTGTCACAGTGATATCTCCGTCCACACTGTCACAGTGATATCTCCATCCACTCTGTCACAGTGGTATCTCCATCCACCCTGTCGCAGTGATATTTCCATCCACTCTGTCACAGTGATATCTCCATCCACTCTGTCACAGTGATATCTCCATCCACACTGTCGCAGTGATATTTCCATCCACCCTTTCGCTGTGATATCTCCATTCACCCTGTCGCAGTGATATTTCCATCCACTCTGTCGCAGTGATATCTCCATCCACCCTGTCGCAGTGATATTTCAATCCACTCTGTCACAGTGATATCTCCATCCACACTGACACCGTGATATCTCCATCCACTCTGTCGCAGTGATATTTCCATCCACCCTGTCGCAGTGATATCTCCATCCACCCTGTCACAGTGATATCTCCATCCACACTGTCGCAGTGATATTTCCATCCACCCTGTCGCAGTGATATCTCCATCCACCCTGTCGCAGCGATATCTCCATCCACCATGTCACAGTGATATTTCCATCCACCCTGTCACAGTGATATCTCCATCCACCCTGTCGCAGTGATATCTCCATCCACTCTGTCGCAGTGATATCTCCATCCACACTGTCGCAGTGATATTTCCATCCACCCTGTCGCAGTGATACCTCCCTCCACCCTGTCACAGTGATATTTCCATCCACCCTGTCGCAGTGATACCTCCCTCCACCTTGTCACAGTGATATTTCCATCCACCCTGTCGCAGTGATATCTCCATCCACCCTGTCGCAGTGATATTTCCATCCACCCTGTCACAGTGATATCTCCATCCACTCTGTCGCCGTGATATCTCCATCCACCCTGTCGCAGTGATATCTCCATCCACCCTGTCGCAGTGATATCTCCATCCACGCTGTCGCAGTGATAACTCCATCAAATCTGTCGCAGTGATATCTCCATCCACCCTGTCGCAGTGATATCTCCATCCACCCTGTCGCAGTGATATCTCCATCCACTCTGTCGCAGTGATATCTCCATCCACCCTGTCGCAGTGATCTCTCCATCCACCCTGTCACAGTGATATCTCCATCCACTCTGTCGCAGTGATATCTCCATCCACTCTGTCGCAGTGATATCTCCATCCACCCTGTCGCAGTGATATCTCCATCCACCCTGTCGCAGTGATATCTCCATCCACTCTGTCGCAGTGATATCTCCATCCACCCTGTCGCAGTGATATCTCCATCCACCCTGTCGCAGTGATATCTCCATCCACCCTATCACAGTGATATCTCCATCCACCCTGTCGCAGTGATATCTCCATCCACCCTGTCGCAGTGATATCTCCATCCACCCTGTCGCAGTGATATCTCCATCCACCCTGTCACAGTGATATCTCCATCCACCCTGTCACAGTGATATCTCCATCCACTCTGTCGCAGTGATACCTCCCTCCACCCTGTCGCAGTGATATCTCCATCCACACTGTCGCAGTGATATTTCCATCCACCCTGTCGCAGTGATATCTCCATCCACCCTGTCACAGTAATATCTCTTTCCACCCTGTCGCAGTGATATCTCCATCCACTCTGTCGCAGTGATATCTCCATCCACACTGTCGCAGTGATAAGTCCATCCACCCTGTCGCAGTGATACCTCCCTCCACCCTGTCACAGTGATATTTCCATCCACCCTGTCGCAGTGATACCTCCCTCCACCCTGTCACAGTGATATTTCCATCCACCCTGTCGCAGTGATATCTCCATCCACCCTGTCGCAGTGATATCTCCATCCACCCTGTCGCAGTGATATCTCCATCCACTCTGTCGCAGTGATACCTCCCTCCACCCTGTCGCAGTGATATCTCCATCCACACTGTCGCAGTGATATTTCCATCCACCCTTTCGTAGTGATATCTCCATCCACCCTGTCACAGTGATATCTCCATCCACTCTGTCGCAGTGATACCTCCCTCCACCCTGTCGCAGTGATATCTCCATCCACACTGTCGCAGTGATATTTCCATCCACCCTGTCGCAGTGATATCTCCATCCACCCTGTCGCAGTGATATCTCCATCCACCCTGTCGCAGTGATATCTCCATCCACTCTGTCGCAGTGATATCTCCATCCACCCTGTCGCAGTGATACCTCCCTCCACTCTGTCGCAGTGATATCTCCATCCACCCTGTCACAGTGATATCTCCATCCACTCTGTCACAGTGATATCTCCATCCACTCTGTCGCAGTGATATCTCCATCCACCCTGTCACAGTGATATCTCCATCCACCCTGTCGCAGTGATATCTCCATTCACCCTGTCGCAGTGATATCTCCATCCACCCTGTCGCAGTGATATCTCCATCCACCCTGTCACAGTGATATCTCATTCCACCCTATCACAGTGATATCTCCATCCACCCTGTCACAGTGATATCTCCATCCACCCTGTCGCAGTGATATCTCCATCCACCCTGTCGCAGTGATATCTCCATCCACACTGTCGCAGTGAAATTTCCATCCACCCTGTCGCAGTGATATTTCCATCCACCCTGTCGTAGTGATATCTCCATCCACCCTGTCACAGTGATATCTCCATCCACTCTGTCGCAGTGATACCTCCATCCACACTGTCGCAGTGATATTTCCATCCACCCTGTCGCAGTGATATCTCCATCCACTCTGTCGCAGTGATATTTCCATCCACTCTGTCGCAGTGATATCTCCATCCACTCTATCGCAGTGATATCTCCATCCACACTGTCGCAGTGATATTTCCATCCACCCTGTCACAGTGATATCTCCATCCACCCTGTCGCAGTGATATCATTAGTTGTCTGGTTTTGAGTTGGAATGAGGATGACAAACCAGTAGTAGGGCGGTGGGGTTGTGCAGGAGCCATTACAGTGCTGCGTGTTAGTGTGAATGTGTGAGAGTTTGTGAGTGAGTGTGTCTGTGAGTGTGTGTGTGTGTGTGGTTCGTTTTGTGTAAGTGTATGATAGTGGGTGTGGCCTATCTTTGGGGAAGATTGGGGGATGGCAATAGCTTTGGAATTGGTTTTGCTTGAATTTGCATTAATTGGTGTTTCAGAAGGAACTGGAGAATGCTGCATTTACCAGCCGCCCTGCAGCCCTCGCGAATCTTCCAGGATAAATTGCAGGCTCTGCTGGGCTTCGCACACCTCCGGGTGGTGCCTGTGGATGGCTGCACCATGGCATCAGGAAGTGACTCAAAACAATCTACAGGTGAGTTGACAACAGAATCAGCACTACCCAAAACTGGTTCAATATTGCAGAGAGTAGGAACCACTTGGACGTTTCAGTGGGATACGTTCTCTTTAGCAGGTTAAATGAGGGGTACAGTCAGTGATGGGGGATCAGAGTGGTGCTGGAAAAGCACAGCAGTTCAGGCAGCATCCGAGGAGCAGGGAAATCAACGTTTCGGCAAAAGCCCTTCATCAGGAATAGATGCAGGAAGACTCCAGGGTGGAGAGAGAAATGAGAGGAGGGTGGGGGTGGGGAGAAAGTAGCATAGAGTACAATAGGTGAGTGGGGGAGGGGATGAAGGGAGGAGAGGGTGGAGTGGATAGGTGGAAAAGGAGATAGGCAGGTAGGACAAGTCATGGGGACAGTGCTGAGTTGGAAGGTTGGAGCTGGGGTGAGGTGGGGGAAGGGGAAATGAGGAAACTGGTGAAATCCACGGATCCCCACTCAGCCGAGGACATGGAGGTCCTGGGCCTCTTTCACCGCCGCTCCCTCACCACCAGACGCCTGGAGGAAGAACGCCTCATCTTCCGCCTCAGAACACTTCAACCCCAGGGCATCAATGTGGACTTCAATAGTTTCCTCATTTCCCCTTCCCCCACCTCAGTAATGGGGGCAGAGTGTATATGGAGCTTTGGGAGCGGGATTAAATTGGGGGGTGTGGAGTCAGTGATGGGGGTAGAATGTACATGGGCATTTGGGTGGAGGGTAAATGGGTGGGTCGAGTCAGTGATGAGGGGGAAGAATGTACAGGGCTCCTCACCTCTGTCGTGAAAGGTATACACCATCGCTCAAACTGCATTGTCAACAGACTGTGCCAGGTGCTCCTTTCCCTGGGGTCATTCTGAACGGTGTCTGAGAACCTGTCTGTGATCTTGGGAGAAAGTACAGTGTATGATGCAGTCCATGATGGATTTGCCACTTGCATGTGCCATGAAATTTACTGTTTCCCCATTTCTGTCCATGTTTTGCAGATTCCATTGAGGATGGGGATGCAGATGTGTTGTTTCTCTCAGTCCAGGAGATTTTGAAAGCAGCAGTAATGGTCAATGCAGATGTGCTGACAGAGACCTTTCAACTTTTGATGGAGGCAGCAAAGGAGCATGGGACCACCCTGCCTGGGCTGGTTCCTAATGGCCTGTACCTCCCTGCACCTCCGTTATATTGTCCTCAACCTGCTATTGACACAGAGGTGAGTGTGGTGAGCAGGGAACACAGTGGCATGGAGGTGAGCGCGGTGAGCAGGGAACACAGTGACACGGAGTTGAGCGTGGTGAGCAGGGAACACAGTGACACGGAGGTGAGCGCGGTGAGCAGGGAACACAGTGACACGGAGTTGAGCGTGGTGAGCAGGGAACACAGTGACACGGAGGTGAGCGCGGTGAGCAGGGAACACAGTGGCACGGAGGTGAGTGTGGTGAGCAGGGAAGACAGTGACCAGTGACACAGAGGTGAGTGTGGTGTGCAGGGAACACAGTGACACTGAGGTGAGCGTGGTGTGCAGGGAACGTAGTGATACGGAGTGAGCAGGGAACACAGTGACACAGAGGTGAGCGTGGTGAGCAGGGAACGTAGTGACACGGATGTGAGTGTGGTGAGCAGGGAACACAGTGACAGGGAGGTGAGCATGGTGAGCAGGGAACACAGTGACACTAAAGTGAGCGTGGTGAGCAGGGAACACAGTGACACTGAGGTGAGCGTGGTGAGCAGGGAACACAGTGACACGGAGGTGAGCGTGGTGAGCAGGGAACACAGTGACACTGAGGTGAGCGTGGTGAGCAGGGAACACAGTGACATGGAGGTGAGTGTGGTGAGCAGGGAACACAGTGACACTGAGGTGAGCGTGGTGAGCAGGGAACACAGTGACATGGATGTGAGTGTGGTGAGCAGGGAACACAGTGACACGGAGGTGAGCGTGGTGAGCAGGGAACACAGTGACACGGAGGTGAGTGTGGTGAGGGGGAACACAGTGAGACAGAGGTGAGTGTGGTGAGCAGGGAACACAGTGACACGGAGGTGAGTGTGGTGAGCAGGGAACACAGTGACACGGAGGTGAGTGTGGTGAGCAGGGAACACAGTGACACGGATGTGAGTGTGGTGAGCAGGGAACACAGTGACACGGAGGTGTGCGTGGTGAGCAGGGAACACAGTGACACGGATGTGAGTGTGGTGAGCAGGGAACACAGTGACACGGAGGTGAGCGTGGTGAGCAGGGAACACAGTGACACGGATGTGAGTGTGGTGAGCAGGGAACACAGTGACACGGAGGTGTGCGTGGTGAGCAGGGAACACAGTGACACAGAGGTGAGTGTGGTGAGCAGGGAACACAGTGACACTGAGGTGAGCATGGTGAGCAGGGAACACAGTGACACGGATGTGAGTGTGGTGAGCAGGGAACACAGTGACACGGATGTGAGTGTGGTGAGCAGGGAACACAGTGACACGGAGGTGAGTGTGGTGAACAGGGAACACAGTGACACGGAGGTGAGCGTGGTGAACAGGGAACACAGTGACACGGAGGTGAGTGTGGTGAGCAGGGAACACAGTGACATGGAGGTGAGCACGTTGAGCTGGGAATACAGTGACACGGAGGTGAGCACGGATTCAGAGACCACAGTGATATGGAGGTGTGTGTAGTGAGCAGGGAACGCAGTGACACGGAGGTGAGCGTGGTGAGCAGGGAACACAGTGACACGGATGTGATTGTGGTGAGCAGGGAACACAGTGACACGGAGGTGAGCATGGTGAGCAGGGAACACAGTGACACGGAGGTGTGCGTGGTGAGCAGGGAACACAGTGACACAGAGGTGAGCGTGGTGAGGGGGAACACAGTGACACGGAGGTGAGGGTGGTGATCAGGGAGCACAGTGACACGGAAGTGAGCACGTTGAGCTGGGAACACAGTGACACGGAGGTGAGAGCGGTGAGCAGGGAACACAGTAACACGGAGGTGAGCACGTTATGCTGGGAACACAGTGACACGGAGGTGAGCACGTTGAGTTGGGAACACAGTGACACGGAGGTGAGCACGTTGAGCTGGGAACACAGTGACACGGAGGTGAGCACGTTGAGTTGGGAACACAGTGACACGGAGGTGAGCACGTTGAGCTGGGAACACAGTGACACGGAGGTGAGC
Source organism: Chiloscyllium plagiosum (assembly GCF_037043375.1). Classification (NCBI taxonomy): domain Eukaryota; kingdom Metazoa; phylum Chordata; class Chondrichthyes; order Orectolobiformes; family Hemiscylliidae; genus Chiloscyllium; species Chiloscyllium plagiosum. Next base: position 160,293,505 of record NW_028270140.1, on the reverse strand, counting down.
ACGTTGAGTTGGGAACACAGTGACACGGAGGTGAGCACGTTGAGCTGGGAACACAGTGACACGGAGGTGAGCGTGGTGAGGGGGAACACAGTGACACGGAGGTGAGGGTGGTGATCAGGGAGCACAGTGACACGGAAGTGAGCACGTTGAGCTGGGAACACAGTGACACGGAGGTGAGCGTGATGAGCAGGGAACACAGTGACACGGAGGTGAACAGGGAACACAGTGACACGGAGTTGAGCACGTTGAGCTGGGAATACAGTGACACGGAGGTGAGCACGGATTCAGAGACCACAGTGATATGGAGGTGTGTGTAGTGAGCAGGGAACACAGTGACACGGAGGTGAGTGTGGTGAGCAGGGAACACAGTGACACGGAGGTGAGTGTGGTGAGCAGGGAACACAGTGACACGGAGGCGAGCGTGGTGAGCAGGGAACACTGACACGGATGTGAGTGTGGTGAGCAGGGAACACAGTGACACGGAGGTGAGCATGGTGAGCAGGGAGCACAGTGACACGGAGGTGTGCGTGGTGAGCAGGGAACACAGTGACACAGAGGTGAGCGTGGTGAGCAGGGAACACAGTGACACGGAGGTGAGTGTGGTGAGCAGGGAACACAGTGACACGGAGGTGAGCATGGTGAGCAGGGAACACAGTGACACGGATGTGAGTGTGGTGAGCAGGGAACACAGTGACACGGAGGTGAGTGTGGTGAGCAGGGAACACAGTGACACGGAGGTGAGTGTGGTGAGGGGGAACACAGTGACACGGAGGTGAGTGTGGTGAGCAGGGAACACAGTGACACGGAGGTGAGTGTGGTGAGCAGGGAACACAGTGACACGGAGGTGAGTGTGGTGAGCAGGGAACACAATGACACGGAGGTGAGCGTGGTGAGCAGGGAGCACAGTGACACGGAGGTGTGCGTGGTGAGCAGGGAACACAGTGACACAGAGGTGAGCGTGGTGAGCAGGGAACACAGTGACACGGAGGTGAGCATGGTGAGCAGGGAACACAGTGACACGGATGTGAGTGTGGTGAGGGGGAACACAGTGACACGGAGGTGAGTGTGGTGAGCAGGGAACACAGTGACACGGAGGTGAGTGTGGTGAGCAGGGAACACAGTGACACGGAGGTGAGTGTGGTGAGCAGGGAACACAATGACACGGAGGTGAGCGTGGTGAGCAGGGAACACAGTGACACGGATGTGAGTGTGGTGAGCAGGGAACACAGTGACTCGGAGGTGAGCATGGTGAACAGGGAACACAGTGACATGGAGGTGAGCACGTTGAGCTGGGAATACAGTGACACGGAGGTGAGCACGTTGAGCTGGGAACACAGTGACACGGAGGTGAGCGTGGTGAGCAGGGAACACAGTGACACGGAGTTGAGCGTGGTGAGGGGGAACACAGTGACACGGAGGTGAGGGTGGTGATCAGGGAACACAGTGACACGGAGGTGAGCGTGGTGAGGGGGAACACAGTGACACGGAGGTGAGGGTGGTGATCAGGGAGCACAGTGACACGGAAGTGAGCGTGGTGAGCAGGGAACACAGTGACACGGAGGTGAACAGGGAACACAGTGACACGGAGTTGAGCACGTTGAGCTGGGAATACAGTGACACGGAGGTGAGCACGGATTCAGAGACCACAGTGATATGGAGGTGTGTGTAGTGAGCAGGGAACGCAGTGACATGGATTTGAGTGTGGTGATCAGGGAGCACAGTGACACGGAGGTGAGCACGGTGAGCAGGGAACTCTGTGACAAGGAGGTGACCACGGTGAGCAGGGAACACAGTGATATGGAGGTGAGCGCGGTGAGCAGGGAACACAGTGACACGGAAATGAGTGTGGTGAGCAGGGAACACAGTGACACTGAGGTGAGCGTGGTGAGCAGGGAACACAGTGACACGGAGGTGAGCAGGGAACACAGTGACACTGAGGTGAGCGTGGTGAGCAGGGAATGTAGTGACACAGAGCAGAGCAGGGAACACAGTGACACGGAGGTGAGTGTGGTGAAGGGGAACACAGTGACTCGGAGGTGAGCGTGGTGAGCAGGGAATGTAGTGACACAGAGCAGTGCAGGGAACACAGTGACACGGAGGTGAGTGTGGTGAGGGGGAACACAGTAACACGGAGGTGAGCACGTTGAGCAGGGAACACAGTGACACGGAAGTGAGCACGTTGAGCTGGGAACACAGTGACACGGAGGTGAGCATTGTGAGCAGGGAACACAGTGACACGGAAGTGAGCACGTTGAGCTGGGAATACAGTGACACGGAGGTGAGCAGGGAACACAGTGACACGGAGGTGAGCGTGGTGAGCAGGGAACACAGTAACACGGAGGTGAGCACGTTGAGCTGGGAATACAGTGACACGGAGGTGAGCAGGGAACACAGTGACACGGAGGTGAGTGTGGTGAGCAGGGAACACAGTAACACGGAGGTGAGCACGTTGAGCTGGGAACACAGTGACACGGAGGTGAGTGTGGTGAGCAGGGAACACAGTGACACGGAGGTGAGCGTGGTGAGCAGGGAACACAGTGACACGGAAGTGAGCACATTGAGCTGGAAACACAGTGACACGGAGGTGAGCGTGGTGAGCAGGGAATACAGTGACACGGAGGTGAGCGTGGTGAGCAGGGAACACAGTGACACGGAAGTGAGCACGTTGAGCTGGGAACACAGTGACACTGAGGTGAGCGTGGTGAGCAGGGAACACAGTGACACGGAGGTGAGCGTGGTGAGCAGGGAACACAGTGACACGGAGGTGAGCGTGGTGATCAGGGAGCACAGTGACACGGAAGTGAACAGGGAACACAGTGACACGGAGGTGAACAGGGAACACAGTGACATGGAGGTGAACAGGGAACACAGTGACACGGAGGTGAGCACGTTGAGCTGGGAACACAGTGACACGGAGGTGAGCGTGGTGAGCAGGGAACACAGTGACACGGAGGTGAGCGTGGTGAGCAGGGAGCACAGTGACACGGAAGTGAACTGGGAACACAGTGACACGGAGGTGAGCACGGATTCAGAGACCACAGTGATATGGAGGTGTGTGTAGTGAGCAGGGAACGCAGTGACATGGATTTGAGTGTGGTGATCAGGGAGCACAGTGACACGGAGGTGAGCACGGTGAGCAGGGAACACAGTGACAAGGAGGTGAGCACGGTGAGCAGGGAACACAGTGATATGGAGGTGAGTGTGGTGAGCAGGGAACACAGTGACACGGAAATGAGTGTGGTGAGCAGGGAACACAGTGACACTGAGGTGAGTGTGGTGAGCAGGGAACGCAGTGACACGGAGGTGAGTGTGGTGAAGGGGAACACAGTGACACGGAGGTGAGCGTGGTGAGCAGGGAACACAGTGACACGGAGGTGAGTGTGGTGAGGGGGAACACAGTGACACTGAGGTGAGTGTGGTGAGGGGGAACACAGTGACACGGAGGTGAGTGTGGTGAGGGGGAACACAGTGACACGGAGGTGAGCGTGGTGAACATGGAACACAGTGACACGGAGGTGAGTGTGGTGAGGGGGAACACAGTGACACGGAGGTGAGTGTGGTGAGGGGGAACACAGTGACACGGAGGTGAGTGTGGTGAGGGGGAACACAGTGACACGGAGGTGAGTGTGGTGAGGGGGAACACAGTGACACGGAGGTGAGTGTGGTGAGGGGGAACACAGTGACACGGAGGTGAGTGTGGTGAGGGGGAACACAGTGACACGGAGGTGAGTGTGGTGAGGGGGAACACAGTGACACTGAGGTGAGTGTGGTGAGGGGGAACACAGTGTCACGGAGGTGAGTGTGGTGAGGGGGAACACAGTGACACGGAGGTGAGTGTGGTGAGGGGGAACACAGTGACACGGAGGTGAGTGTGGTGAGGGGGAACACAGTGACACTGAGGTGAGTGTGGTGAGGGGGAACACAGTGACACGGAGGTGAGTGTGGTGATCAGGGAACACAGTGACACGGAGGTGAGTGTGGTGAGCAGGGAACACAGTGACACGGATGTGAGCGTGGTGAGCAGGGAACACAGTAACACGGAGGTGAGTGTGGTGAGCAGGGAACACAGTGACACGGATGTGAGCGTGGTGAGGGGGAACACAGTGACACTGAGGTGAGTGTGGTGATCAGGGAACACAGTGACATGGAGGTGAGTGTGGTGAGGGGGAACACAGTGACACGGAGGTGAGTGTGGTGAGTAGGGAACACAGTGACACGGAGGTGAGTGTGGTGAGTAGGGAACACAGTGACACGGAGGTGAGTGTGGTGAGTAGGGAACACAGTGACACGGATGTGAGTGTGGTGAGCAGGGAACACAGTAACACGGAGGTGAGCGTGGTGAGTAGGGAACACAGTGACATGGAGGTGAGTGTGGTGAGGGGGAACACAGTGACACTGAGGTGAGTGTGGTGATCAGGGAACACAGTGACACGGAGGTGAGTGTGGTGAGGGGGAACACAGTGACACGGAGGTGAGCGTGGTGAGTAGGGAACACAGTGACACGGAGGTGAGTGTGGTGAGCAGGGAACACAGTGACACGGAGGTGAGTGTGGTGAGGGGGAACACAGTGTCACGGAGGTGAGTGTGGTGACGGGGAACACAGTGACACGGAGGTGAGTGTGGTGAGGGGGAACACAGTGACACGGAGGTGAGTGTGGTGAGGGGGAACACAGTGACACGGAGGTGAGTGTGGTGAGGGGGAACACAGTGTCACGGAGGTGAGTGTGGTGAGGGGGAACACAGTGACACGGAGGTGAGTGTGGTGAGGGGGAACACAGTGTCACGGAGGTGAGCGTGGTGAGGGGGAACACAGTGACACTGAGGTGAGTGTGGTGAGCAGGGAACACAGTGACACGTATGAGAGTGTGGTGAGCAGGGAACACAGTGTCACGGAGGTGAGTGTGATGAGGGGGAACACAGTGACACGGAGGTGAGTGTGGTGAGGGGGAACACAGTGACACGGAGGTGAGCGTGGTGAGCAGGGAACACAGTGACACGGAGGTGAGCGTGGTGAGCAGGGAACACAGTGACACGGAGGTGAGCGTGGTGAGCAGGGAACACAGTGACACGGAGGTGAGTGTGGTGAGGGGGAACACAGTGACACTGAGGTGAGTGTGGTGAGGGGGAACACAGTGACACGGAGGTGAGTGTGGTGAGCAGGGAACACAGTGACACGGAGGTGAGTGTGGTGAGGGGGAACACAGTAACACGGAGGTGAGCACGTTGAGCAGGGAACACAGTGACACGGATGTGAGTGTGGTAAGCAGGGAACACAGTGACACGGAAGTGAGCACGTTGAGCTGGGAACACAGTGACACGGAGGTGAGCATTGTGAGCAGGGAACACAGTGACACGGAAGTGAGCACGTTGAGCTGGGAATACAGTGACACGGAGGTGAGCAGGGAACACAGTGACACGGAGGTGAGCGTGGTGAGCAGGGAACACAGTAACACGGAGGTGAGCACGTTGAGCTGGGAATACAGTGACACGGAGGTGAGCAGGGAACACAGTGACACGGAGGTGAGTGTGGTGAGCAGGGAACACAGTAACACGGAGGTGAGCACGTTGAGCTGGGAACACAGTGACACGGAGGTGAGTGTGGTGAGCAGGGAACACAGTGACACGGAGGTGAGCGTGGTGAGCAGGGAACACAGTGACACGGAAGTGAGCACATTGAGCTGGAAACACAGTGACACGGAGGTGAGCGTGGTGAGCAGGGAATACAGTGACACGGAGGTGAGCGTGGTGAGCAGGGAACACAGTGACACGGAAGTGAGCACGTTGAGCTGGGAACACAGTGACACTGAGGTGAGCGTGGTGAGCAGGGAACACAGTGACACGGAGGTGAGCGTGGTGAGCAGGGAACACAGTGACACGGAGGTGAGCGTGGTGATCAGGGAGCACAGTGACACGGAAGTGAACAGGGAACACAGTGACACGGAGGTGAACAGGGAACACAGTGACATGGAGGTGAACAGGGAACACAGTGACACGGAGGTGAGCACGTTGAGCTGGGAACACAGTGACACGGAGGTGAGCGTGGTGAGCAGGGAACACAGTGACACGGAGGTGAGCGTGGTGAGCAGGGAGCACAGTGACACGGAAGTGAACTGGGAACACAGTGACACGGAGGTGAGCACGGATTCAGAGACCACAGTGATATGGAGGTGTGTGTAGTGAGCAGGGAACGCAGTGACATGGATTTGAGTGTGGTGATCAGGGAGCACAGTGACACGGAGGTGAGCACGGTGAGCAGGGAACACAGTGACAAGGAGGTGAGCACGGTGAGCAGGGAACACAGTGATATGGAGGTGAGTGTGGTGAGCAGGGAACACAGTGACACGGAAATGAGTGTGGTGAGCAGGGAACACAGTGACACTGAGGTGAGTGTGGTGAGCAGGGAACGCAGTGACACGGAGGTGAGTGTGGTGAAGGGGAACACAGTGACACGGAGGTGAGCGTGGTGAGCAGGGAACACAGTGACACGGAGGTGAGTGTGGTGAGGGGGAACACAGTGACACTGAGGTGAGTGTGGTGAGGGGGAACACAGTGACACGGAGGTGAGTGTGGTGAGGGGGAACACAGTGACACGGAGGTGAGCGTGGTGAACATGGAACACAGTGACACGGAGGTGAGTGTGGTGAGGGGGAACACAGTGACACGGAGGTGAGTGTGGTGAGGGGGAACACAGTGACACGGAGGTGAGTGTGGTGAGGGGGAACACAGTGACACGGAGGTGAGTGTGGTGAGGGGGAACACAGTGACACGGAGGTGAGTGTGGTGAGGGGGAACACAGTGACACGGAGGTGAGTGTGGTGAGGGGGAACACAGTGACACGGAGGTGAGTGTGGTGAGGGGGAACACAGTGACACTGAGGTGAGTGTGGTGAGGGGGAACACAGTGTCACGGAGGTGAGTGTGGTGAGGGGGAACACAGTGACACGGAGGTGAGTGTGGTGAGGGGGAACACAGTGACACGGAGGTGAGTGTGGTGAGGGGGAACACAGTGACACTGAGGTGAGTGTGGTGAGGGGGAACACAGTGACACGGAGGTGAGTGTGGTGAGGGGGAACACAGTGACACGGAGGTGAGCGTGGTGAACATGGAACACAGTGACACGGAGGTGAGTGTGGTGAGGGGGAACACAGTGACACGGAGGTGAGTGTGGTGAGGGGGAACACAGTGACACGGAGGTGAGTGTGGTGAGGGGGAACACAGTGACACGGAGGTGAGTGTGGTGAGGGGGAACACAGTGACACGGAGGTGAGTGTGGTGAGGGGGAACACAGTGACACGGAGGTGAGTGTGGTGAGGGGGAACACAGTGACACGGAGGTGAGTGTGGTGAGGGGGAACACAGTGACACTGAGGTGAGTGTGGTGAGGGGGAACACAGTGTCACGGAGGTGAGTGTGGTGAGGGGGAACACAGTGACACGGAGGTGAGTGTGGTGAGGGGGAACACAGTGACACGGAGGTGAGTGTGGTGAGGGGGAACACAGTGACACTGAGGTGAGTGTGGTGAGGGGGAACACAGTGACACGGAGGTGAGTGTGGTGATCAGGGAACACAGTGACACGGAGGTGAGTGTGGTGAGCAGGGAACACAGTGACACGGATGTGAGCGTGGTGAGCAGGGAACACAGTAACACGGAGGTGAGTGTGGTGAGCAGGGAACACAGTGACACGGATGTGAGCGTGGTGAGGGGGAACACAGTGACACTGAGGTGAGTGTGGTGATCAGGGAACACAGTGACATGGAGGTGAGTGTGGTGAGGGGGAACACAGTGACACGGAGGTGAGTGTGGTGAGTAGGGAACACAGTGACACGGAGGTGAGTGTGGTGAGTAGGGAACACAGTGACACGGAGGTGAGTGTGGTGAGTAGGGAACACAGTGACACGGATGTGAGTGTGGTGAGCAGGGAACACAGTAACACGGAGGTGAGCGTGGTGAGTAGGGAACACAGTGACATGGAGGTGAGTGTGGTGAGGGGGAACACAGTGACACTGAGGTGAGTGTGGTGATCAGGGAACACAGTGACACGGAGGTGAGTGTGGTGAGGGGGAACACAGTGACACGGAGGTGAGCGTGGTGAGTAGGGAACACAGTGACACGGAGGTGAGTGTGGTGAGCAGGGAACACAGTGACACGGAGGTGAGTGTGGTGAGGGGGAACACAGTGTCACGGAGGTGAGTGTGGTGACGGGGAACACAGTGACACGGAGGTGAGTGTGGTGAGGGGGAACACAGTGTCACGGAGGTGAGTGTGGTGACGGGGAACACAGTGACACGGAGGTGAGTGTGGTGAGGGGGAACACAGTGACACGGAGGTGAGTGTGGTGAGGGGGAACACAGTGACACGGAGGTGAGTGTGGTGAGGGGGAACACAGTGTCACGGAGGTGAGTGTGGTGAGGGGGAACACAGTGACACGGAGGTGAGTGTGGTGAGGGGGAACACAGTGTCACGGAGGTGAGCGTGGTGAGGGGGAACACAGTGACACTGAGGTGAGTGTGGTGAGCAGGGAACACAGTGACACGTATGAGAGTGTGGTGAGCAGGGAACACAGTGTCACGGAGGTGAGTGTGATGAGGGGGAACACAGTGACACGGAGGTGAGTGTGGTGAGGGGGAACACAGTGACACGGAGGTGAGCGTGGTGAGCAGGGAACACAGTGACACGGAGGTGAGCGTGGTGAGCAGGGAACACAGTGACACGGAGGTGAGCGTGGTGAGCAGGGAACACAGTGACACGGAGGTGAGTGTGGTGAGGGGGAACACAGTGACACTGAGGTGAGTGTGGTGAGGGGGAACACAGTGACACGGAGGTGAGCGTGGTGAGCAGGGAACACAGTGACACGGAGGTGAGTGTGGTGAACAGGGAACACAGTGACACGGAGGTGAGTGTGGTGAACAGGGAACACAGTGACACGGAGGTGAGTGTGGTGAGCAGGGAACACAGTGACATGGAGGTGAGCGTGGTGAACAGGGAACACAGTGACACGGAGGTGAGTGTGGTGAGCAGGGAACACAGTGATACGGAGGTGAGTGTTGTGAGCAGGGAACACAGTGACACGGATGTGAGCGTGGTGAGCAGGGAACACAGTAACACGGAGGTGAGTGTGGTGAGCAGGGAACACAGTGACACGGATGTGAGCGTGGTGAGGGGGAACACAGTGACACTGAGGTGAGTGTGGTGATCAGGGAACACAGTGACATGGAGGTGAGTGTGGTGAGGGGGAACACAGTGACACGGAGGTGAGTGTGGTGAGCAGGGAACACAGTGACACGGAGGTGAGTGTGGTGAGTAGGGAACACAGTGACACGGAGGTGAGTGTGGTGAGGGGGAACACAGTGACACGGATGTGAGTGTGGTGAGCAGGGAACACAGTAACACGGAGGTGAGCGTGGTGAGTAGGGAACACAGTGACATGGAGGTGAGTGTGGTGAGGCGGAACACAGTGACACTGAGGTGAGTGTGGTGATCAGGGAACACAGTGACACGGAGGTGAGTGTGGTGAGGGGGAACACAGTGACACGGAGGTGAGTGTGGTGAGCAGGGAACACAGTGACACGGAGGTGAGTGTGGTGAGGGGGAACACAGTGTCACGGAGGTGAGTGTGGTGACGGGGAACACAGTGACACGGAGGTGAGTGTGGTGAGGGGGAACACAGTGACACAGAGGTGAGTGTGGTGAGGGGGAACACAGTGACACGGAGGTGAGTGTGGTGAGGGGGAACACAGTGTCACGGAGGTGAGTGTGGTGAGGGGGAACACAGTGACACTGAGGTGAGTGTGGTGAGCAGGGAACACAGTGACACGTATGAGAGTGTGGTGAGCAGGGAACACAGTGTCACGGAGGTGAGTGTGATGAGGGGGAACACAGTGACACGGAGGTGAGTGTGGTGTGGGGGAACACAGTGTCACGGACGTGAGTGTGGTGAGGGGGAACACAGTGACACGGAGGTGAGCGTGGTGAGCAGGGAACACAGTGACACGGAGGTGAGCGTGGTGAGCAGGGAACACAGTGACACGGAGGTGAGCGTGGTGAGCAGGGAACACAGTGACACGGAGGTGAGTGTGGTGAGGGGGAACACAGTGACACGGAGGTGAGCGTGGTGAGCAGGGAACACAGTGACATGGAGGTGAGCGTGGTGAACAGGGAACACAGTGACACGGAGGTGAGCGTGGTGAGCAGGGAACACAGTGACATGGAGGTGAGCGTGGTGAACAGGGAACACAGTGATACGGAGGTGAGCGTGGTGAGCAGGGAACACAGTGACATGGAGGTGAGCGTGGTGAACAGGGAACACAGTGACACGGAGGTGAGCGTGGTGAGCAGGGAACACAGTGACACTGAGGTGAGTGTGGTGATCAGGGAACACAGTGACATGGAGGTGAGTGTGGTGAGGGGGAACACAGTGACACGGAGGTGAGTGTGGTGAGCAGGGAACACAGTGACACGGAGGTGAGTGTGGTGAGTAGGGAACACAGTGACACGGAGGTGAGTGTGGTGAGGGGGAACACAGTGACACGGATGTGAGTGTGGTGAGCAGGGAACACAGTAACACGGAGGTGAGCGTGGTGAGTAGGGAACACAGTGACATGGAGGTGAGTGTGGTGAGGGGGAACACAGTGACACTGAGGTGAGTGTGGTGATCAGGGAACACAGTGACACGGAGGTGAGTGTGGTGAGGGGGAACACAGTGACACGGAGGTGAGCGTGGTGAGTAGGGAACACAGTGACACGGAGGTGAGTGTGGTGAGCAGGGAACACAGTGACACGGAGGTGAGTGTGGTGAGGGGGAACACAGTGTCACGGAGGTGAGTGTGGTGACGGGGAACACAGTGACACGGAGGTGAGTGTGGTGAGGGGGAACACAGTGACACGGAGGTGAGTGTGGTGAGGGGGAACACAGTGACACGGAGGTGAGTGTGGTGAGGGGGAACACAGTGTCACGGAGGTGAGTGTGGTGAGGGGGAACACAGTGACACGGAGGTGAGTGTGGTGAGGGGGAACACAGTGTCACGGAGGTGAGCGTGGTGAGGGGGAACACAGTGACACTGAGGTGAGTGTGGTGAGCAGGGAACACAGTGACACGTATGAGAGTGTGGTGAGCAGGGAACACAGTGTCACGGAGGTGAGTGTGATGAGGGGGAACACAGTGACACGGAGGTGAGTGTGGTGAGGGGGAACACAGTGACACGGAGGTGAGCGTGGTGAGCAGGGAACACAGTGACACGGAGGTGAGCGTGGTGAGCAGGGAACACAGTGACACGGAGGTGAGCGTGGTGAGCAGGGAACACAGTGACACGGAGGTGAGTGTGGTGAGGGGGAACACAGTGACACTGAGGTGAGTGTGGTGAGGGGGAACACAGTGACACGGAGGTGAGCGTGGTGAGCAGGGAACACAGTGACACGGAGGTGAGTGTGGTGAACAGGGAACACAGTGACACGGAGGTGAGTGTGGTGAACAGGGAACACAGTGACACGGAGGTGAGTGTGGTGAGCAGGGAACACAGTGACATGGAGATGAGCGTGGTGAACAGGGAACACAGTGACACGGAGGTGAGTGTGGTGAGCAGGGAACACAGTGATACGGAGGTGAGTGTTGTGAGCAGGGAACACAGTGACACGGATGTGAGCGTGGTGAGCAGGGAACACAGTAACACGGAGGTGAGTGTGGTGAGCAGGGAACACAGTGACACGGATGTGAGCGTGGTGAGGGGGAACACAGTGACACTGAGGTGAGTGTGGTGATCAGGGAACACAGTGACATGGAGGTGAGTGTGGTGAGGGGGAACACAGTGACACGGAGGTGAGTGTGGTGAGCAGGGAACACAGTGACACGGAGGTGAGTGTGGTGAGTAGGGAACACAGTGACACGGAGGTGAGTGTGGTGAGGGGGAACACAGTGACACGGATGTGAGTGTGGTGAGCAGGGAACACAGTAACACGGAGGTGAGCGTGGTGAGTAGGGAACACAGTGACATGGAGGTGAGTGTGGTGAGGGGGAACACAGTGACACTGAGGTGAGTGTGGTGATCAGGGAACACAGTGACACGGAGGTGAGTGTGGTGAGGGGGAACACAGTGACACGGAGGTGAGTGTGGTGAGCAGGGAACACAGTGACACGGAGGTGAGTGTGGTGAGGGGGAACACAGTGTCACGGAGGTGAGTGTGGTGACGGGGAACACAGTGACACGGAGGTGAGTGTGGTGAGGGGGAACACAGTGACACGGAGGTGAGTGTGGTGAGGGGGAACACAGTGACACGGAGGTGAGTGTGGTGAGGGGGAACACAGTGTCACGGAGGTGAGTGTGGTGAGGGGGAACACAGTGACACTGAGGTGAGTGTGGTGAGCAGGGAACACAGTGACACGTATGAGAGTGTGGTGAGCAGGGAACACAGTGTCACGGAGGTGAGTGTGATGAGGGGGAACGCAGTGACACGGAGGTGAGTGTGGTGAGGGGGAACACAGTGTCACGGACGTGAGTGTGGTGAGGGGGAACACAGTGACACGGAGGTGAGCGTGGTGAGCAGGGAACACAGTGACACGGAGGTGAGCGTGGTGAGCAGGGAACACAGTGACACGGAGGTGAGCGTGGTGAGCAGGGAACACAGTGACACGGAGGTGAGTGTGGTGAGGGGGAACACAGTGACACGGAGGTGAGCGTGGTGAGCAGGGAACACAGTGACATGGAGGTGAGCGTGGTGAACAGGGAACACAGTGACACGGAGGTGAGCGTGGTGAGCAGGGAACACAGTGACATGGAGGTGAGCGTGGTGAACAGGGAACACAGTGATACGGAGGTGAGCGTGGTGAGCAGGGAACACAGTGACATGGAGGTGAGCGTGGTGAACAGGGAACACAGTGACACGGAGGTGAGCGTGGTGAGCAGGGAACACAGTGACACGGAGGTGAGTGTGGTGAGCAGGGAACACAGTGACATGGAGGTGAGCGTGGTGAACAGGGAACACAGTGACACGGAGGTGAGTGTGGTGAGCAGGGAACACAGTGACATGGAGGTGAGCGTGGTGAACAGGGAACACAGTGACACGGAGGTGAGTGTGGTGAGCAGGGAACACAGTGACACGGAGGTGAGCGTGGTGAGCAGGGAACACAGTGACACGGAGGCGAGTGTGGTGAGCAGGGAACACAGTGACACGGAGGTGAGTGTGGTGAGCAGGGAACACAGTGACACGGAGGTGAGTGTGGTGAGCAGGGAACACAGTGACACGGAGGTGAGCGTGGTGAACAGGGAACACAGTGACATGGAGGTGAGCGTGGTGAACAGGGAACACAGTGACACGGAGGTGAGTGTGGTGAGCAGGGAACACAGTGACACGGAGGTGAGTGTGGTGAGCAGGGAACACAGTGACACGGAGGTGAGCGTGGTGAGCAGGGAACACAGTGACACGGAGGCGAGTGTGGTGAGCAGGGAACACAGTGACATGGAGGTGAGCGTGGTGAACAGGGAACACAGTGACACGGAGGTGAGTGTGGTGAGCAGGGAACACAGTGACACGGAGGTGAGCACGGTGAGGGGGAACACAATGACCCGGAGGTGAGTGTGGTGAGGGGGAACACAGTGACACGGAGGTGAGTGTGGTGAGGGGGAACACAGTGACACGGAGGTGAGCACGGTGAGGGGGAACACAGTGACACGGAGGTGAGTGTGGTGAGGGGGAACATAGTGACACGGAGGTGAGTGTGGTGAGCAGGGAACACAGTGTCACGGAGGTGAGTGTGGTGAGGGGGAACACAGTGACACGGAGGTGAGCGTGGTGAGCAGGGAACACAGTGACACGGAGGTGAGCGTGGTGAGGGGGAACACAGTGACACGGAGGTGAGTGTGGTGAGCAGGGAACACAGTGACATGGAGGTGAGTGTGGTGAGGGGGAACACAGTGACACGGAGGTGAGTGTGGTGAACAGGGAACACAGTGACACGGAGGTGAGTGTGGTGAGGGGGAACACAGTGACACTGAGGTGAGTGTGGTGAGCAGGGAACACAGTGACACGGAGATGAGTGTGGTGAGGGGGAACACAGTGACACGGAGGTGAGTGTGGTGAGGGGGAACACAGTGACACGGAGGTGAGTGTGGTGAGGGGGAACACAGTGACACTGAGGTGAGCGTGGTGAGCAGGGAACACAGTGACACGGAGGTGAGTGTGGTGAGGGGGAACACAGTGACACGGAGGTGAGTGTGGTGAGCAGAGAACACAGTGACACGGAGGTGAGTGTGGTGAGGGGGAACACAGTGACACGGAGGTGAGTGCGGTGAGGGGGAACACAGTGACACGGAGGTGAGTGTGGTGAGGGGGAACACAGTGACATGGAGGTGAGTGTGGTGAGGGGAAACACAGTGACACTGAGGTGAGTGTGGTGAGGGGGAACACAGTGACACGGAGGTGAGTGTGGTGAGGGGGAACACAGTGACACGGAGGTGAGTGTGGTGAGGGGGAACACAGTGACACAGAGGTGAGTGTGGTGAGGGGGAACACAGTGACACGGAGGTGAGTGTGGTGAGGGGGAACACAGTGACACTGAGGTGAGTGTGGTGAGGGGGAACACAGTGACACGGAGGTGAGTGTGGTGATCAGGGAACACAGTGACACGGAGGTGAGTGTGGTGAGCAGGGAACACAGTGACACGGATGTGAGCGTGGTGAGCAGGGAACACAGTGACACGGAGGTGAGTGTGGTGAGCAGGGAACACAGTGACACGGATGTGAGCGTGGTGAGGGGGAACACAGTGACACTGAGGTGAGTGTGGTGATCAGGGAACATAGTGACATGGAGGTGAGTGTGGTGAGCAGGGAACACAGTGACACGGAGGTGAGTGTGGTGAGTAGGGAACACAGTGACACGGAGGTGAGTGTGGTGAGGGGGAACACAGTGACACGGAGGTGAGTGTGGTGAGCAGGGAACACAGTAACACGGAGGTGAGCGTGGTGAGTAGGGAACACAGTGACACGGAGGTGAGTGTGGTGAGCAGGGAACACAGTGACACGGAGGTGAGTGTGGTGAGGGGGAACACAGTGACACTGAGGTGAGTGTGGTGAGGGGGAATACAGTGACACGGAGGTGAGTGTGGTGAGGGGGAACACAGTGACACGGAGGTGAGTGTGGTGAGCAGGGAACACAGTGACACGGAGGTGAGCGTGGTGAGTAGGGAACACAGTGACACGGAGGTGAGTGTGGTGAGCAGGGAACACAGTGACACGGAGGTGAGTGTGGTGAGCGGGAACACAGTGTCACGGAGGTGAGTGTGGTGAGGGGGAACACAGTGACACTGAGGTGAGTGTGGTGAGGGGGAACACAGTGTCACGGAGGTGAGTGTGGTGAGCAGGGAACACAGTGACACGTATGAGAGTGTGGTGAGCAGGGAACACAGTGACACGGAGGTGAGCGTGGTGAGCAGGGAACGCAGTGACACGGAGGTGAGTGTGGTGAGGGGGAACACAGTGACACTGAGGTGAGTGTGGTGAGGGGGAACACAGTGACACGGAGGTGAGCACGGTGAGCAGGGAACACAGTGACACGGAGGTGAGCGTGGTGAGCAGGGAACACAGTGAAACGGAGGTGAGTGTGGTGAGCAGGGAACACAGTGACACGGAGGTGAGTGTGGTGAGCAGGGAACACAGTGACATGGAGGTGAGCGTGGTGAACAGGGAACACAGTGACACGGAGGTGAGTGTGGTGAGCAGGGAACACAGTGATACGGAGGTGAGTGTTGTGAGCAGGGAACACAGTGACATGGAGGTGAGCGTGGTGAACAGGGAACACAGTGACACGGAGGTGAGCGTGGTGAGCAGGGAACACAGTGACACGGAGGTGAGTGTGCTGAGCAGGGAACACAGTGACATGGAGGTGAGCGTGGTGAACAGGGAACACAGTGACACGGAGGTGAGTGTGGTGAGCAGGGAACACAGTGACATGGAGGTGAGCGTGGTGAACAGGGAACACAGTGACACGGAGGTGAGCGTGGTGAGCAGGGAACACAGTGACACGGAGGTGAGTGTGGTGAGCAGGGAACACAGTGACACGGAGGTGAGTGTGGTGAGCAGGGAACACAGTGACACGGAGGTGAGCGTGGTGAACAGGGAACACAGTGACATGGAGGTGAGTGTGGTGAGCAGGGAACACAGTGACATGGAGGTGAGCGTGGTGAACAGGGAACACAGTGACACGGAGGTGAGTGTGGTGAGCAGGGAACACAGTGACACGGAGGTGAGTGTGGTGAGCAGGGAACACAGTGACACGGAGGTGAGCACGGTGAGGGGGATCACAGTGACACGGAGGTGAGTGTGGTGAGGGGGAACACAGTGACACGGAGGTGAGTGTGGTGAGGGGGAACACAGTGACACGGAGGTGAGTGTGGTGAGGGGGAACACAGTGACACGGAGGTGAGTGTGGTGAGGGGGAACACAGTGACACGGAGGTGAGTGTGGTGAGGGGGAACACAGTGACACGGAGGTGAGTGTGGTGAGGGGGAACATAGTGACACGGAGGTGAGCGTGGTGAGGGGGAACACAGTGACACGGAGGTGAGCGTGGTGAGCAGGGAACACAGTGACACGGAGGTGAGTGTGGTGAGCTGGGAACACAGTGACATGGAGGTGAGTGTGGTGAGGGGGAACACAGTGACACGGAGGTGAGTGTGGTGAACAGGGAACACAGTGACACGGAGGTGAGTGTGGTGAGCTGGGAACACAGTGACATGGAGGTGAGTGTGGTGAGGGGGAACACAGTGACACGGAGGTGAGTGTGGTGAACAGGGAACACAGTGACACGGAGGTGAGTGTGGTGAGCAGGGAACACAGTGACACGGAGGTGAGTGTGGTGAGGGGGAACACAGTGACACGGAGGTGAGTGTGGTGAACAGGGAACACAGTGACACAGAGGTGAGTGTGGTGAGCAGGGAACACAGTGACACGGAGGTGAGTGTGGTGAGGGGGAACACAGTGACACTGAGGTGAGTGTGGTGAGGGGGAACACAGTGACACGGAGGTGAGCGTGGTGAACAGGGAACACAGTGACACGGAGGTGAGTGTGGTGAGCAGGGAACACAGTGACATGGAGGTGAGTGTGGTGAGGGGGAACACAGTGACACGGAGGTGAGTGTGGTGAGCAGGGAACACAGTAACACGGAGGTGAGTGTGGTGAGCAGGGAACACAGTGACACGGAGGTGAGTGTGGTGAGCAGGGAACACAGTAACACGGAGGTGAGTGTGGTGAACAGGGAACACAGTGACACGGAGGTGAGTGTGGTGAGCAGGGAACACAGTAACACGGAGGTGAGTGTGGTGAACAGGGAACACAGTGACACGGAGGTGAGTGTGGTGAACAGGGAACACAGTGACACGGAGGTGAGTGTGGTGAGCAGGGAACACAGTAACACGGAGGTGAGTGTGGTGAGCAGGGAACACAGTGACATGGAGGTGAGTGTGGTGAACAGGGAACACAGTGACACGGAGGGGAGCATGGTGAGCAGGGAACACAGTGACATGGAGGTGAGCGTGGTGAACAGGGAACACAGTGACACGGAGGTGAGTGTGGTGAGCAGGGAACGCAGTGACACGGAGGTGAGTGTGGTGAGCAGGGAACACAGTGATACGGAGGTGAGTGTTGTGAGCAGGGAACACAGTGACATGGAGGTGAGCGTGGTGAACAGGGAACACAGTGACACGGAGGTGTGCGTGGTGAGCAGGGAACACAGTGACATGGAGGTGAGCGTGGTGAGCCGGGAACACAGTGACACGGAGGTGAGTGTGGTGAGCAGGGAACACAGTGACACGGAGGTGAGCGTGGTGAGGGGGAACACAGTGACATGGAGGTGAGCATGGTGAGCAGGGAATGTAGTGACACAGAGCAGAGCAGGGAACTCAGTGACACGAAGGTGAGCGTGGTGAGAAGGGAACACAGTCACACAGAGGTGACCGTGGTGAGCAGGGAACACATGATACAGTGGTGAGCAGTGACCACAGTAACACGGAGCTGAGCATGGTGAGTAGGGAACACAGTGACACGGAAGTGAGTGTGGTGAGTAGGGAACACAGTGACACGGAAGTGAGTGTGGTGAGCAGGGAACACAGTGACACGGAAGTGAGTGTGGTGAGTAGGGAACACAGTGACAGGGAAGTGAGTGTAGTGAGTCGGGAACACAGTGACACGGAAGTGAGTGTGGTGAGTCGGGAACACAGTGACACGGAGGTGAGTGTGGTGTGCAGGGAACACAGTGACACTGAGGTGAGTGTGGTGAGCAGGGAACACAGGGACACTGAGGTGAGTGTGGTGAGCAGGGAACACAGTGACACGGAGGTGAGTGTGGTGATCGGGGAACACAGTGACACTGAGGTGAGTGTGGTGAGCAGGGAACACAGTGACACGGAGGTGAGTGTGGTGATCGGGGAACACAGTGACACTGAGGTGTGTGTGGTGAGCAGGGAACACAGTGACACGGAGGTGAGTGTGGTGAGTAGGGAACACAGTGACATGGAGGTGAGTGTGGTGTGCAGGGAACACAGTGACATGGAGGTGAGTGTGGTGAGTAGGGAACACAGTGACACGGAGGTGAGTGTGGTGTGCAGGGAACACAGTGACACGGAGGTGAGTGTGGTGAGGGGGAACACAGTGACACTGAGGTGTGTGTGGTGAGCAGGGAACACAGTGACACGGAGGTGAGCACGGTGAGCAGAGATCACAGTGATATGGCGGTGTGTGTGGTGAGCAGGGAACACAGTAGCACGGAGGTGAGCAGGGAATGTAGTGACACGGAGCTGGGCAGGGAACACAATGACACGGAGTTGAGCGTGGTGAGCAGGGAACACAGTGACACTGAGGTGAGTGTGGTGAGGGGGAACACAGTGGCACTGAGGTGAGTGTGGTGAGGGGGAACACAGTGGCACTGAGGTGAGTGTGGTGAGGGGGAACACAGTGGCACTGAGGTGAGTGTGGTGAGTAGGGAACACAGTGACATGGAGGTGAGTGTGGTGAGTAGGGAACACAGTGACACGGAGGTGAGTGTGGTGATCGGGGAACACAGTGACACGGAAGTGAGCGTTGTGAGCAGGGAACACTGACATGGAGGCGAGTGTGGTGAGTAGGGAACACAGTGACATGGAGGTGAGTGTGGTGAGTAGGGAACACAGTGACACGGAGGTGAGTGTGGTGTGCAGGGAACACAGTGACACGGAGGTGAGCACGGTGAGCAGAGATCACAGTGATATGGCGGTGTGTGTGGTGAGCAGGGAACACAGTAGCACGGAGGTGAGCAGGGAACACAGTGACACGGAGGTGAGTGTGGTGAGCAGGGAACACAGTGACACTGAGGTGAGTGTGGTGAGCAGGGAACGTAGTGACACGGAGGTGAGCAGGGAACACAGTGACACTGAGGTGAGCGTGGTGAGCAGGGAACACAGTGACACGGAGGTGAGTGTGGTGAGCAGGGAACACTGACACAGAGGTGAGCACGGTGAGCAGGGAACGTAGTGACACGGATTGAGCTGGGAACGCAGTGACACAGAGGTGAGTGTGGTGAGCAGGGAACACAGTAGCACGGAGGTGAGCAGGGAACATAGTGACACGGAGGTGAGCAGGGAACACAGTGACACAGGTGAGTGTGGTGAGCAGGGAACACAGTGACACTGAGGTGAGTGTGGTGAGCAGGGAACACAGTGACACGGAGGTGAGTGTGGTGAGCAGGGAACACAGTGACACTGAGGTGAGTGTGGTGAGCAGGGAACACAGTGACACGGAGGTGAGCACAGTGAGCAGGGAACGTAGTGACACGGATTGAGCTGGGAACACAGTGACACAGAGGTGAGCACGGTGAGCAGAGATCACAGTGATATGGCGGTGTCTGTGGTGAGCAGGGAACACAGTGACACAGAGGTGAGCACGGTGAGCAGAGATCACAGTGATATGGCAGTGTGTGTGGTTAGCAGGGAACACAGTAGCACGGAGGTGAGCAGGGAACACAGTGACACGGAGGTGAGCCTGGTGAGCAGGGAATGTAGTGACACGGAGCTGGGCAGGGAACACAGTGACACGGAGGTGAGCGTGGTGAGCAGGGAACACAGTGACTCGGAGGTGAGTGTGGTGAGCAGGGAACACAGTGACACGGAGGTGAGTGTGGTGAGGGGGAACACAGTGGCACTGAGGTGAGTGTGGTGAGGGGGAACACAGTGACACGGAGGTGAGTGTGGTGAGGGGGAACACAGTGGCACTGAGGTGAGTGTGGTGAGCAGGGAACACAGTGACACGGAAGTGAGCGTTGTGCGCCGGGAACACTGACATGGAGGCGAGTGTGGTGAGTAGGGAACACAGTGACACGGAGGTGAGTGTGGTGAGGGGGAACACAGTGACACGGAGGTGAGTGTGGTGAGCAGGGAACACAGTGACATGGAGGTGAGTGTGGTGAGTAGGGAACACAGTGACATGGAGGTGAGTGTGGTGAGCAGGGAACACAGTGACACGGAGGTGAGTGTGGTGAGGGGGAACACAGTGACACGGAGGTGAGTGTGGTGAGGGGGAACACAGTGGCACGGAGGTGAGTGTGGTGAGCAGGGAACACAGTGTCACGGAAGTGAGCGTTGTGAGCAGAGAACACTGACATGGAGGCGAGTGTGGTGAGTAGGGAACACAGTGACATGGTGGTGAGTGTGGTGAGCAGGGAACACAGTGACACGGAGGTGAGTGTGGTGAGTAGGGAACACAGTGACATGGAGGTGAGTGTGGTGAGTAGGGAACACAGTGACATGGAGGTGAGTGTGGTGAGCAGGGAACACAGTGACACGGAAGTGAGCGTTGTGAGCAGGGAACACAGTGACACGGAAGTGAGCGTTGTGAGCAGGGAACACTGACATGGAGGCGAGTGTGGTGAGTAGGGAACACAGTGACACGGAGGTGAGTGTGGTGAGTAGGGAACACAGTGACACGGAGGTGAGTGTGGTGAGCAGGGAACACAGTGACTCTGAGGTGAGTGTGGTGAGCAGGGAACACAGTGACACTGAGGTGAGTGTGGTGAGGGGGAACACAGTGACACTGAGGTGTGTGTGGTGAGCAGGGAACACAGTGACACAGAGGTGAGCACGGTGAGCAGAGATCACAGTGATATGGCGGTGTGTGTGGTGAGCAGGGAACACAGTAGCACGGAGGTGAGCAGGGAACACAGTGACACGGAGGTGAGTAGGGAACACAGTGACACGGAGGTGAGCGTGGTGAGCAGGGAACACAGTGACACTGAGGTGGGTGTGGTGAGCAGGGAACACAGTGACACGGAGGTGAGTGTGGTGAGTAGGGAACACAGTGACACTGAGGTGAGTGTGGTGAGCAGGGAACACAGTGACACTGAGGTGTGTGTGGTGAGCAGGGAACACAGTGACACAGAGGTGAGCACGGTGAGCAGAGATCACAGTGATATGGCGGTGTGTGTGGTGAGCAGGGAACACAGTAGCACGGAGGTGAGCAGGGAACACAGTGACACGGAGGTGAGTAGGGAACACAGTGACACGGAGGTGAGTGTGGTGAGTAGGGAACACAGTGACACTGAGGTGGGTGTGGTGAGCAGGGAACACAGTGACACGGAGGTGAGTGTGGTGAGTAGGGAACACAGTGACACTGAGGTGAGTGTGGTGAGCAGGGAACATAGTGACACGGAGGTGAGCACGGTGAGCAGAGGTCACAGTGATATGGCGGTGTGTGTGGTGAGCAGGGAACACAGTAGCACGGAGGTGAGCCGGGAACACAGTGACACGGAGGTGAGTGTGGTGAGCAGGGAACACCGACACAGAGGTGAGCACGGTGAGCAGGGAACGTAGTGACACGGATTGAGCTGGGAACACAGTGACACAGAGGTGAGCACGGTGACCAGAGATCACAGTGATATGGCGGTGTGTGTGGTGAGCAGGGAACACAGTGACACAGAGGTGAGCACGGTGAGCAGAGATCACAGTGATATGGCGGTGTGTGTGGTGAGGGGGAACACAGTGACACGGAGGTGAGTGTGGTGAGGGGGAACACAGTGACACGGAGGTGAGTGTGGTGAGGGGGAACACAGTGACACGGAGGTGAGTGTGGTGAGGGGGAACACAGTGACACGGAGGTGAGTGTGGTGAGGGGGAACACAGTGACACGGAGGTGAGTGTGGTGAGGGGGAACACAGTGACACAGAGGTGAGTGTGGTGATCGGGGAACACAGTGACACGGAGGTGAGTGTGGTGAGCAGGGAACGCAGTGACACGGAGGTGAGTGTGGTGAGGGGGAACACAGTGTCACGGATGTGAGTGTGGTGATCGGGGAACACAGTGACACGGAGGGGAGTGTGGTGAGGGGGAACACAGTGACACGGAGGTGAGTGTGGTGAGCAGGGAACGCAGTGACACGGAGGTGAGTGTGGTGAGGGGGAACGCAGTGACACGGAGGTGAGTGTGGTGAGGGGGAACACAGTGACACGGAGGTGAGTGTGGTGAGGGGGAACACAGTGACACGGAGGTGAGTGTGGTGAGCAGGGAACGCAGTGACACGGAGGTGAGTGTGGTGAGGGGGAACGCAGTGACACGGAGGTGAGTGTGGTGAGCAGGGAACGCAGTGACACGGAGGTGAGCGTGGTGAGGGGGAACGCAGTGACACGGAGCTGAGTGTGGTGAGGGGGAACGCAGTGACACGGAGGTGAGTGTGATGAGCAGGGAACACAGTGACACGGAGGGGAGCGTGGTGAGGGGGAACACAGTGACATGGAGGTGAGTGTGGTGAGGGGGAACACAGTGACACGGAGGGGAGCACGGTGAGGGGGAACGCAGTGACACGGAGGTGAGCGTGGTGAGCAGGGAATACAGTGACACGGAGGTGAGTGTGGTGAGGGGCAACACAGTGACACGGAGGTGAGTGTGGTGAGGGGGAACACAGTGACACGGAGGTGAGTGTGGTGAGCAGGGAACACAGTGACACGGAGGTGAGTGTGGTGAGCAGGGAACACAGTGACACGGAGGTGAGTGTGGTGAGGGGGAACACAGTGACACGGAGGTGAGTGTGGTGAGGGGGAACACAGTGACACGGAGGTGAGTGTGGTGAGGGGGAACACAGTGACACGGAGGTGAGTGTGGTGAGCAGGGAACACAGTGACACGGAGGTGAGTGTGGTGAGGGGGAACACAGTGACACGGAGGTGAGCGTGGTGAACATGGAATACAGTGACACGGAGGTGAGTGTGGTGAGGGGGAACACAGTGACACTGAGGTGAGTGTGGTGAGCAGGGAATACAGTGACACGGAGGTGAGTGTGGTGAGGGGGAACACAGTGACACGGAGGTGAGTGTGGTGAGCAGGGAACACAGTGACACGGAGGTGAGTGTGGTGAGGGGGAACACAGTGACACGGAGGTGAGTGTGGTGAGGGGGAACACAGTGACACGGAGGTGAGTGTGGTGAGGGGGAACACAGTGACACTGAGGTGAGTGTGGTGAGCAGGGAACACAGTGACACGGAGGTGAGTGTGGTGAGGGGGAACACAGTGACACGGAGGTGAGTGTGGTGAGCAGGGAACACAGTGACACGGAGGTGAGTGTGGTGAGCAGGGAACACAGTGACACGGAGGTGAGTGTGGTGAGGGGGAACACAGTGACACGGAGGTGAGTGTGGTGAGGGGGAACACAGTGACACGGAGGTGAGTGTGGTGAGGGGGAACACAGTGACACGGAGGTGAGTGTGGTGAGGGGGAACACAGTGACACGGAGGGGAGCACGGCGAGCAGGGAACACAGTGACACGGAGGGGAGCATGGTGAGCAGGGAACACAGTGACACGGAGGGGAGCACGGTGAGCAGGGAACACAGTGACACGGAGGGGAGCATGGTGAGCAGGGAACACAGTGACATGGAGGGGAGCACGGTGAGCAGGGAACACAGTGACACGGAGGTGAGGGTGGTGAGTAGGGAACACAGTGACACGGAGGGGAGCATGGTGAGCAGGGAAAACAGTGACACGGAGGGGAGCGTGGTGAGCAGGGAAAACAGTGACACGGAGGTGAGCGTGGTGAGGGGGAACACAGTCACACGGAGGGAAGCATGGTGAGCAGGGAACACAGTGACACGGAGGTGAGTGTGGTGAGCAGGGAACGCAGTGACACGGAGGTGAGTGTGGTGAGGGGGAACGCAGTGACACGGAGGTGAGTGTGGTGAGGGGGAACACAGTGACACGGAGGTGAGTGTGGTGAGCAGGGAACACAGTGACACGGAGGTGAGTGTGGTGAGGGGGAACGCAGTGACACGGAGGTGAGTGTGGTGAGGGGGAACACAGTGACACGGAGGTGAGTGTGGTGAGCAGGGAACACAGTGACACAGAGGTGAGTGTGGTGAGCAGGGAACACAGTGACACGGAGGTGAGTGTGGTGAGGGGGAACGCAGTGACACGGAGGTGAGTGTGGTGAGGGGGAACACAGTGACACGGAGGTGAGTGTGGTGAGCAGGGAACACAGTGACACGGAGGTGAGTGTGGTGAGGGGGAACGCAGTGACACGCAGGTGAGTGTGGTGAGGGGGAACACAGTGACACGGAGGTGAGTGTGGTGAGCAGGGAACACAGTGACACGGAGGGGAGCGTGGTGAGGGGGAACACAGTGACATGGAGGTGAGTGTGGTGAGGGGGAACGCAGTGACACGGAGGTGAGCGTGGTGAGCAGGGAACACAGTGACACGGAGGGGAGCATGGTGAGGGGGAACACAGTGACATGGAGGTGAGTGTGGTGAGGGGGAACACAGTGACACGGAGGGGTGCACGGTGAGCAGGGAACACAGTGACACGGAGGTGAGTGTGGTGAGCAGGGAAAACAGTGACACGGAAGTGAGCGTGGTGAGGGGGAACGCAGTGACACGGAGGTGAGCGTGGTGAGCAGGGAATACCGTGACACGGAGGTGAGTGTTGTGAGGGGGAACACAGTGACACGGAGGTGAGTGTGGTGAGCAGGGAACACAGTGACAGGGAGGTGAGTGTGGTGAGTAGGGAACACAGTGACATGGAGGTGAGTGTGGTGAGGGGGAACACAGTGACACGGAGGTGAGTGTGGTGAGGGGGAACACAGTGACACAGAGGTGAGTGTGGTGAGCAGGGAACACAGTGACACGGAGGTGAGTGTGGTGAGGGGGAACACAGTGACACGGAGGTGAGCGTGGTGAACATGGAACACAGTGACACGGAGGTGAGTGTGGTGAGGGGGAACACAGTGACACGGACGTGAGTGTGGTGAGGGGGAACACAGTGACACGGAGGTGAGTGTGGTGAGGGGGAACACAGTGACACGGAGGTGAGTGTGGTGAGGGGGAACACAGTGACATGGAGGTGAGTGTGGTGAGGGGGAACACAGTGACACTGAGGTGAGTGTGGTGAGGGTGAACACCGTGACACTGAGGTGAGTGTGGTGAGGGGGAACACAGTGACACGGAGGTGAGTGTGGTGAGGGGGAACACAGTGACACAGAGGTGAGTGTGGTGAGGGGGAACACAGTGACACGGAGGTGAGTGTGGTGAGGGGGAACACAGTGACACGGAGGTGAGTGTGGTGAGGGGGAACACAGTGACACTGAGGTGAGTGTGGTGAGGGGGAACACAGTGACACGGAGGTGAGTGTGGTGAGGGGGAACACAGTGACACGGAGGTGAGTGTGGTGAGGGGGAACACAGTGACACGGAGGTGAGTGTGGTGATCGGGGAACACAGTGACACGGAGGTGAGTGTGGTGATCTGGGAATACAGTGACACGGAGTTGAGTTTGGTGAGCAGGGAACACAGTGACACGGAGGTGAGTGTGATGAGTAGGGAACACAGTGACACGGAAGGGAGCGTGGTGAGGGGGAACACAGTGACACGGAGGTGAGTGTGGTGATCGGGGAACACAGTGACACGGAGGTGAGTGTGGTGATCTGGGAATACAGTGACACGGAGTTGAGTTTGGTGAGCAGGGAACGCAGTGACACGGAGGTGAGTGTGATGAGTAGGGAACACAGTGACACGGAAGGGAGCGTGGTGAGGGGGAACACAGTGACACGGAGGGGAGCACGGCGAGCAGGGAACACAGTGACACGGAGGTGAGTGTGGTGATCGGGGAACACAGTGACACGGAGGTGAGTGTGGTGATCTGGGAATACAGTGACACGGAGTTGAGTTTGGTGAGCAGGGAACGCAGTGACACGGAGGTGAGTGTGATGAGTAGGGAACACAGTGACACGGAAGGGAGCGTGGTGAGGGGGAACACAGTGACACGGAGGGGAGCACGGCGAGCAGGGAACACAGTGACACGGAGGGGAGCACGGTGAGCAGGGAAAACAGTGACAGGGAGGTGAGCACGGTGAGCAGGGAAAACAGTGACAGGGAGGTGAGCATGGTGAGCAGGGAACACAGTGACACGGAGGGGAGCACGGTGAGTAGGGAAAACAGTGACAGGGAGGTGAGTGTGGTGAGCAGGGAACACAGTGACACGGAGGGGAGCACGGTGAGTAGGGAAAACAGTGACAGGGAGGTGAGCACGGTGAGCAGGGAAAACAGTGACAGGGAGGTGAGCATGGTGAGCAGGGAACACAGTGACACGGAGGGGAGCACGGTGAGCAGGGAGCACAGTGACACGGAGGGGAGCATGGTGAGCAGGGAACACAGTGACACGGAGGGGAGCACGTTGAGCAGGGAGCACAGTGACACGGAGGGGAGCACGGTGAGCAGGGAACACAGTGACACGGAGGGGAGCACGGTGAGCAGGGAACACAGTGACACGGAGGGGAGCACGGTGAGCAGGGAACACAGTGACACGGAGGGGAGCATGGTGAGCAGGGAACACAGTGACACGGAGGGGAGCATGGTGAGCAGGGAACACAGTGACACGGAGGGGAGCGTGGTGAGCAGGGAAAACAGTGACACGGAGGTGAGTGTGGTGAGGGGGAACACAGTCACACGGAGGTGAGCGTGGTGAGCAGGGAACACAGTGACACGGAGGGGAGCATGGTGAGCAGGGAACACAGTGACACGGAGGTGTGCGTGGTGAGCAGGGAACACAGTGACACGGAGGTGAGTGTGGTGAGGGGGAACGCAGTGACACGGAGGTGAGTGTGATGAGCAGGGAACGCAGTGACACGGAGGTGAGTGTGATGAGCAGGGAGCACAGTGACACGGAGGTGAGCATGGTGAGCAGGGAACACAGTGACACGGAGGGGAGCATGGTGAGCAGGGAACACAGTGACACGGAGGGGGGCATGGTGAGCAGGGAACACAGTGACACGGAGGGGAGCACGGTGAGCAGGGAACACAGTGACACGGAGGGGAGCACGGTGAGCAGGGAACACAGTGACACGGAGGGGAGCATGGTGAGCAGGGAACACAGTGACACGGAGGGGAGCATGGTGAGCAGGGAACACAGTGACACGGAGGGGAGCGTGGTGAGCAGGGAAAACAGTGACACGGAGGTGAGCGTGGTGAGGGGGAACACAGTCACACGGAGGTGAGCGTGGTGAGCAGGGAACACAGTGACATGGAGGCGAGTGTGGTGAGCAGGGAACACAGTGACACGGAGGTGAGTGTGGTGAGGGGGAACGCAGTGACACGGATGTGAGTGTGATGAGCAGGGAACACAGTGACACGGAGGGGAGCGTGGTGAGGGGGAACACAGTGACACGGAGGTGAGTGTGGTGAGGGGGAACACAGTGACACGGAGGGGAGCATGGTGAGCAGGGAACACAGTGACACGGAGGTGAGCGTGGTGAGCAGGGAAAACAGTGACACGGAGGTGAGCGTGGTGAGCAGGGAACACAGTGACACGGAGGTGAGTGTGGTGAGCAGGGAACACAGTGACACTGAGGTGAGTGTGGTGAGCAGGGAACACAGTGACACGGAGGTGAGCACGGTGAGCAGGGAACACAGTGACACGGAGGTGAGCACGGTGAGCAGAGATCACAGTGATATGGCGGTGTGTGTGGTGAGCAGGGAACACAGTAGCACGGAGGTGAGCAGGGAACACAGTGACACTGAGGTGAGTGTGGTGAGCAGGGAACACAGTGACACTGAGGTGAGTGTGGTGAGCAGGGAACACAGTGACACTGAGGTGAGTGTGGTGAGCAGGGAACACACTGACACTGAGGTGAGTGTGGTGAGCAGGGAACACAGTGACACTGAGGTGAGTGTGGTGAGCAGGGAACACACTGACACGGAGGTGAGTGTGGTGAGCAGGGAACACAGTGACACGGAGGTGAGCGTGGTGAGCAGGGAACACAGTGATATGGAGGTGAGTGTGGTGAGCAGGGAATGTAGTGACACGGAGGTGAGTGTGGTGAGCAGGGAACACAGTGACACTGAGGTGAGTGTGGTGAGCAGGGAATACAGTGACACGGAGGTGAGTGTGGTGAGCAGGGAACACAGTGACACGGAGGTGAGTGTGGTGAGGGGGAACGCAGTGACACGGAGGTGAGTGTGGTGAGGGGGAACACAGTGACACGGAGGTGAGTGTGGTGAGCAGGGAACACAGTGACACGGAGGGGAGCGTGGTGAGGGGGAACACAGTGACATGGAGGTGAGTGTGGTGAGGGGGAACGCAGTGACACGGAGGTGAGCGTGGTGAGCAGGGAACACAGTGACACGGAGGGGAGCATGGTGAGGGGGAACACAGTGACATGGAGGTGAGTGTGGTGAGGGGGAACACAGTGACACGGAGGGGTGCACGGTGAGCAGGGAACACAGTGACACGGAGGTGAGTGTGGTGAGCAGGGAAAACAGTGACACGGAAGTGAGCGTGGTGAGGGGGAACGCAGTGACACGGAGGTGAGCGTGGTGAGCAGGGAATACCGTGACACGGAGGTGAGTGTTGTGAGGGGGAACACAGTGACACGGAGGTGAGTGTGGTGAGCAGGGAACACAGTGACAGGGAGGTGAGTGTGGTGAGTAGGGAACACAGTGACATGGAGGTGAGTGTGGTGAGGGGGAACACAGTGACACGGAGGTGAGTGTGGTGAGGGGGAACACAGTGACACAGAGGTGAGTGTGGTGAGCAGGGAACACAGTGACACGGAGGTGAGTGTGGTGAGGGGGAACACAGTGACACGGAGGTGAGCGTGGTGAACATGGAACACAGTGACACGGAGGTGAGTGTGGTGAGGGGGAACACAGTGACACGGAGGTGAGTGTGGTGAGGGGGAACACAGTGACACGGACGTGAGTGTGGTGAGGGGGAACACAGTGACACGGAGGTGAGTGTGGTGAGGGGGAACACAGTGACACGGAGGTGAGTGTGGTGAGGGGGAACACAGTGACATGGAGGTGAGTGTGGTGAGGGGGAACACAGTGACACTGAGGTGAGTGTGGTGAGGGTGAACACCGTGACACTGAGGTGAGTGTGGTGAGGGGGAACACAGTGACACGGAGGTGAGTGTGGTGAGGGGGAACACAGTGACACAGAGGTGAGTGTGGTGAGGGGGAACACAGTGACACGGAGGTGAGTGTGGTGAGGGGGAACACAGTGACACGGAGGTGAGTGTGGTGAGGGGGAACACAGTGACACTGAGGTGAGTGTGGTGAGGGGGAACACAGTGACACGGAGGTGAGTGTGGTGAGGGGGAACACAGTGACACGGAGGTGAGTGTGGTGAGGGGGAACACAGTGACACGGAGGTGAGTGTGGTGATCGGGGAACACAGTGACACGGAGGTGAGTGTGGTGATCTGGGAATACAGTGACACGGAGTTGAGTTTGGTGAGCAGGGAACGCAGTGACACGGAGGTGAGTGTGATGAGTAGGGAACACAGTGACACGGAAGGGAGCGTGGTGAGGGGGAACACAGTGACACGGAGGTGAGTGTGGTGATCGGGGAACACAGTGACACGGAGGTGAGTGTGGTGATCTGGGAATACAGTGACACGGAGTTGAGTTTGGTGAGCAGGGAACGCAGTGACACGGAGGTGAGTGTGATGAGTAGGGAACACAGTGACACGGAAGGGAGCGTGGTGAGGGGGAACACAGTGACACGGAGGGGAGCACGGCGAGCAGGGAACACAGTGACACGGAGGTGAGTGTGGTGATCGGGGAACACAGTGACACGGAGGTGAGTGTGGTGATCTGGGAATACAGTGACACGGAGTTGAGTTTGGTGAGCAGGGAACGCAGTGACACGGAGGTGAGTGTGATGAGTAGGGAACACAGTGACACGGAAGGGAGCGTGGTGAGGGGGAACACAGTGACACGGAGGGGAGCACGGCGAGCAGGGAACACAGTGACACGGAGGTGAGCATGGTGAGCAGGGAACACAGTGACACTTGGGGAGCACGGTGAGTAGGGAAAACAGTGACAGGGAGGTGAGCACGGTGAGCAGGGAAAACAGTGACAGGGAGGTGAGCATGGTGAGCAGGGAACACAGTGACACGGAGGGGAGCACGGTGAGTAGGGAAAACAGTGACAGGGAGGTGAGTGTGGTGAGCAGGGAACACAGTGACACGGAGGGGAGCACGGTGAGTAGGGAAAACAGTGACAGGGAGGTGAGCACGGTGAGCAGGGAAAACAGTGACAGGGAGGTGAGCATGGTGAGCAGGGAACACAGTGACACGGAGGGGAGCACGGTGAGCAGGGAGCACAGTGACACGGAGGGGAGCATGGTGAGCAGGGAACACAGTGACACGGAGGGGAGCACGTTGAGCAGGGAGCACAGTGACACGGAGGGGAGCACGGTGAGCAGGGAACACAGTGACACGGAGGGGAGCACGGTGAGCAGGGAACACAGTGACACGGAGGGGAGCACGGTGAGCAGGGAACACAGTGACACGGAGGGGAGCATGGTGAGCAGGGAACACAGTGACACGGAGGGGAGCATGGTGAGCAGGGAACACAGTGACACGGAGGGGAGCGTGGTGAGCAGGGAAAACAGTGACACGGAGGTGAGTGTGGTGAGGGGGAACACAGTCACACGGAGGTGAGCGTGGTGAGCAGGGAACACAGTGACACGGAGGGGAGCATGGTGAGCAGGGAACACAGTGACACGGAGGTGTGCGTGGTGAGCAGGGAACACAGTGACACGGAGGTGAGTGTGGTGAGGGGGAACGCAGTGACACGGAGGTGAGTGTGATGAGCAGGGAACGCAGTGACACGGAGGTGAGTGTGATGAGCAGGGAGCACAGTGACACGGAGGTGAGCATGGTGAGCAGGGAACACAGTGACACGGAGGGGAGCATGGTGAGCAGGGAACACAGTGACACGGAGGGGGGCATGGTGAGCAGGGAACACAGTGACACGGAGGGGAGCACGGTGAGCAGGGAACACAGTGACACGGAGGGGAGCACGGTGAGCAGGGAACACAGTGACACGGAGGGGAGCATGGTGAGCAGGGAACACAGTGACACGGAGGGGAGCATGGTGAGCAGGGAACACAGTGACACGGAGGGGAGCGTGGTGAGCAGGGAAAACAGTGACACGGAGGTGAGCGTGGTGAGGGGGAACACAGTCACACGGAGGTGAGCGTGGTGAGCAGGGAACACAGTGACACGGAGGTGAGTGTGGTGAGGGGGAACGCAGTGACACGGAGGTGAGTGTGATGAGCAGGGAACACAGTGACACGGAGGGGAGCGTGGTGAGGGGGAACACAGTGACACGGAGGTGAGTGTGGTGAGGGGGAACACAGTGACACGGAGGGGAGCATGGTGAGCAGGGAACACAGTGACACGGATGTGAGTGTGGTGAGCAGGGAACACAGTGACACGGAGGTGAGCGTGGTGAGCAGGGAAAACAGTGACACGGAGGTGAGCGTGGTGAGCAGGGAACACAGTGACACGGAGGTGAGTGTGGTGAGCAGGGAACACAGTGACACTGAGGTGAGTGTGGTGAGCAGGGAACACAGTGACACGGAGGTGAGCACGGTGAGCAGGGAACACAGTGACACGGAGGTGAGCACGGTGAGCAGAGATCACAGTGATATGGCGGTGTGTGTGGTGAGCAGGGAACACAGTAGCACGGAGGTGAGCAGGGAACACAGTGACACTGAGGTGAGTGTGGTGAGCAGGGAACACAGTGACACTGAGGTGAGTGTGGTGAGCAGGGAACACAGTGACACTGAGGTGAGTGTGGTGAGCAGGGAACACACTGACACTGAGGTGAGTGTGGTGAGCAGGGAACACAGTGACACTGAGGTGAGTGTGGTGAGCAGGGAACACAGTGACACGGAGGTGAGCGTGGTGAGCAGGGAACACAGTGATATGGAGGTGAGTGTGGTGAGCAGGGAATGTAGTGACACGGAGGTGAGTGTGGTGAGCAGGGAACACAGTGACACTGAGGTGAGTGTGGTGAGCAGGGAATACAGTGACACGGAGGTGAGTGTGGTGAGCAGGGAACACAGTGACACTGAGGTGAGTGTGGTGAGCAGGGAACACAGTGATATGGAGGTGAGTGTGGTGAGCAGGGAACACAGTGAAACTGAGGTGAGTGTGGTGAGCAGGGAACACAGTGATATGGAGGTGAGTGTGGTGAGCAGGGAACACAGTGACACGGAGGTGAGCGTGGTGAGCAGGGAACACAGTGACACTGAGGTGAGTGTGGTGAGCAGGGAACACAGTGATATGGAGGTGAGTGTGGTGAGCAGGGAACACAGTGACACGGAGGTGAGCGTGGTGAGCAGGGAACACAGTGACACGGAGGTGAGTGTGGTGAGCAGGGAATACAGTGACACGGAGGTGAGCGTGGTGAGCAGGGAATGTAGTGACACAGAGCAGAGCAGGGAACACAGTGACATGGAGGTGAGTGTGGTGAGCAGGGAACACAGTGACACGGAGGTGAGTGTGGTGAGGGGGAACACAGTGACACAGAGGTGAGTGTGGTGAGGGGGAACACAGTGACACGGAGGTGAGTGTGATGAGGGGGAACACAGTGACACGGAGGTGAGCACGGTGAGCAGAGATCACAGTGATATGGCGGTGTGTGTGGTGAGCAGGGAACACAGTAGCACGGAGGTGAGCAGGAAACACAGTGACACGGAGGTGAGTGTGATGAGCAGGGAACACAGTGACACGGAGGTGAGTGTGGTGAGGGGGAACACAGTGACACGGATGTGAGTGTGGTGAGCAGGGAACACAGTGACACGGAGGTGAGTGTGGAGAGGGGGAACACAGTGACAGGAAGGTGAGTGTGGTGAGCAGGGAACACAGTGACACGGAGGTGAGTGTGGTGAGGGGGAACACAGTGACACGGAGGTGAGTGTGGTGAGCAGGGAAAACAGTGACATGGAGGTGAGCATGGTGAGCAGGGAACACAGTGACACGGAGGGGAGCATGGTGAGCAGGGAACACAGTGACACGGAGGGGAGCACGGTGAGCAGGGAACACAGTGACACGGAGGGGAGCATGGTGAGCAGGGAACACAGTGACACGAGGGGAGCACGGTGAGCAGGGAACACAGTGACACGGAGGGGAGCATGGTGAGCAGGGAACACAGTGACACGGAGGGGAGCGTGGTGAGCAGGGAAAACAGTGACACGGAGGGGAGCACGGTGAGCAGGGAAAACAGTGACACGGAGGTGAGCGTGGTGAGCAGGGAACACAGTGACACGGAGGGGAGCATGGTGAGCAGGGAACACAGTGACACGGAGGTGAGCGTGGTGAGCAGGGAACATAGTGACACGGAGGGGTGCACGGTGAGCAGGGAAAACAGTGACACGGAGGTGAGCGTGGTGAGCAGGGAACACAGTGACACGGAGGGGAGCATGGTGAGCAGGGAACACAGTGACACGGAGGTGAGCGTGGTGAGCAGGGAACATAGTGACACGGAGGGGAGCACGGTGAGCAGGGAAAACAGTGACACGGAGGTGAGCGTGGTGAGGGGGAACACAGTGACACGGAGGGGAGCACGGTGAGCAGGGAAAACAGTGACACTGAGATGAGTGTGGTGAGCAGGGAACACAGTGACACGGAGGTGAGCGTGGTGAGGGGGAACACAGTGACACGGAGGTGAGTGTGGTGAGCAGGGAACGTAGTGACACGGATTGAGCTGGGAACACAGTGACACGGAGGGGAGCACGGTGAGCAGGGAACACAGTGACACGGAGGTGAGCGTGGTGAGCAGGGAACACAGTGACATGGAGGCGAGTGTGGTGAGCAGGGAACACAGTGACACGGAGGTGAGTGTGGTGAGCAGGGAACACAGTGACACTGAGGTGAGTGTGGTGAGCAGGGAACACAGTGACACGGAGGTGAGTGTGGTGAGCAGGGAACGCAGTGACACTGATGTGTGTGTGGTGAGCTGGGAACACAGTGACACAGAGGTGAGCACGGTGAGCAGAGATCACAGTGATATGGCGGTGTGTGTGGTGAGCAGGGAACACAGTAGCACGGAGGAGAGCAGGGAACACAGTGACACGGAGGTGAGTGTGGTGAGCAGGGAACACTGACACAGAGCTGAGCACGGTGAGCAGGGAACGTAGTGACACGGATTGAGCTGGGAACACAGTGACACAGAGGTGAGCACGGTGAGCAGAGATCACAGTGATATGGTGGTGAGTGTGGTGAGCTGGGAACACAGTGACACAGAGGTGAGCACGGTGAGCAGAGATCACAGTGATATGGCGGTGTGTGTGGTGAGCAGGGAACACAGTGACACAGAGGTGAGCACGGTGAGCAGAGATCACAGTGATATGGCGGTGTGTGTGGTGAGCAGGGAACACAGTGACACAGAGGTGAGCACGGTGAGCAGAGATCACAGTGATATGGCGGTGTGTGTGGTGAGCAGGGAACACAGTAGCACGGAGGTGAGCAGGGAACACAGTCACACTGAGGTGAGTGTGGTGAGCAGGGAACACAGTGACACTGAGGTGAGTGTGGTGAGGGGGAACACAGTGACACGGAGGTGAGTGTGGTGAGGGGGAACACAGTGACACGGAGGTGAGCGTGGTGAGCAGGGAACACAGTGACACTGAGGTGAGTGTGGTGAGGGGGAACACAGTGACACTGAGGTGAGTGTGGTGAGGGGGAACACAGTGACACGGAGGTGAGTGTGGTGAGGGGGAACACAGTGACACGGAGGTGAGCGTGGTGAGCAGGGAACACAGTGACACGGAGGTGAGTGTGGTGAGGGGGAACACAGTGACACGGAGGGGAGCACGGTGAGCAGGGAACACAGTGACACGGAGGGGAGCACGGTGAGCAGGGAACACAGTGACACGGAGGTGAGTGTGGTGAGCAGGGAACACAGTGACACGGAGGTGAGCGTGGTGAGCAGGGAACACAGTGACACGGAGGTGAGTGTGGTGAGCAGGGAACACAGTGACACGGAGTTGAGTGTGGTGAGCAGGGAACACAGTGACACTGAGGTGAGTGTGGTGAGCAGGGAACACAGTGACACGGAGGTGAGTGTGGTGAGGGGGAACACAGTGACACGGAGGTGAGTGTGGTGAGCAGGGAACACAGTGACACTGAGGTGAGTGTGGTGAGCAGGGAACACAGTGACACGGAGGTGAGCGTGGTGAGCAGGGAACACAGTGATATGGAGGTGAGTGTGGTGAGCAGGGAATACAGTGACACGGAGGTGAGTGTGGTGAGCAGGGAATGTAGTGACACAGAGCAGAGCAGGGAACACAGTGACACGGAGGTGAGTGTGGTGAGCAGGGAACACAGTCACACGGAGGTGAGTGTGGTGAGCAGGGAACACAGTGACACGGAGGTGAGTGTGGTGAGGGGGAACACAGTGACACGGAGGTGAGCGTGGTGAGCAGGGAACACAGTGACACGGAGGTGAGTGTGGTGAGGGGGAACACAGTGACACGGAGCTGAGTGTGGTGAGGGGGAACACAGTGACACGGAGGTGAGTGTGGTGAGGGGGAACACAGTGACACGGAGGTGAGTGTGGTGAGGGGGAACACAGTGACACGGAGGTGAGTGTGGTGATCGGGGAACACAGTGACACGGAGGTGAGTGTGGTGAGCAGGGAACGCAGTGACACGGAGGTGAGTGTGGTGAGGGGGAACACAGTGACACGGATGTGAGTGTGGTGATCTGGGAATACAGTGAAACGGAGATGAGTGTGGTGAGCAGGGAACACAGTGACACGGAGGTGAGTGTGGTGAGGGGGAACGCAGTGACAGGAAGGTGAGTGTGGTGAGGGGGAACACAGTGACACGGAGGGGAGCACGGTGAGCAGGGAAAACAGTGACACGGAGGTGAGCATGGTGAGCAGGGAACACAGTGACACGGAGGGGAGCATGGTGAGCAGGGAACACAGTGACACGGAGGGGAGCACGGTGAGCAGGGAACACAGTGACACGGAGGGGAGCATGGTGAGCAGGGAACACAGTGACACGGAGGGGAGCACGGTGAGCAGGGAACACAGTGACACGGAGGGGAGCATGGTGAGCAGGGAACACAGTGACACGGAGGGGAGCACGGTGAGCAGGGAACACAGTGACACGGAGGGGAGCACGGTGAGCAGGGAACACAGTGACACGGAGGGGAGCATGGTGAGCAGGGAACACAGTGACACGGAGGGGAGCACGGTGAGCAGGGAACACAGTGACACGGAGGGGAGCATGGTGAGCAGGGAACACAGTGACACGGAGGGGAGCATGGTGAGTAGGGAACACAGTGACACGGAGGGGAGCATGGTGAGCAGGGAACACAGTGACACGGAGGGGAGCGTGGTGAGCAGGGAACACAGTGACACGGAGGTGAGTGTGGTGAGCAGGGAACACAGTGACACGGAGGGGAGCATGGTGAGTAGGGAACACAGTGACACGGAGGGGAGCATGGTGAGGGGGAACACAGTCACACGGAGGGGAGCATGGTGAGCAGGGAACACAGTGACACGGAGGGGAGCATGGTGAGGGGGAACACAGTCACACGGAGGGGAGCACGGTGAGCAGGGAACACAGTGACACGGAGGGGAGCACGGTGAGCAGGGAACACAGTGACACGGAGGGGAGCATGGTGTGTAGGGAACACAGTGACACGGAGGGGAGCATGGTGAGCTGGGAACACAGTGACACGGAGGGGAGCATGGTGAGCAGGGAACACAGTGACACGGAGGTGAGTGTGGTGAGCAGGGAAAACAGTGACAGGAAGGTGAGTGTGGTGAGGGGGAACACAGTGACACGGAGGGGAGCACGGTGAGCAGGGAAAACAGTGACACGGAGGTGAGCATGGTGAGCAGGGAACACAGTGACACGGAGGGGAGCATGGTGAGCAGGGAACACAGTGACACGGAGGGGAGCACGGTGAGCAGGGAAAACAGTGACACGGAGGTGAGCATGGTGAGCAGGGAACACAGTGACACGGAGGGGAGCATGGTGAGCAGGGAACACAGTGACACGGAGGGGAGCACGGTGAGCAGGGAACACAGTGACACGGAGGGGAGCACGGTGAGCAGGGAACACAGTGACACGGAGGGGAGCACGGTGAGCAGGGAACACAGTGACACGGAGGGGAGCATGGTGAGCAGGGAACACAGTGACACGGAGGGGAGCATGGTGAGTAGGGAACACAGTGACACGGAGGGGAGCATGGTGAGCAGGGAACACAGTGACACGGAGGTGAGCGTGGTGAGCAGGGAACACAGTGACACGGAGGGGAGCATGGTGAGTAGGGAACACAGTGACACGGAGGGGAGCATGGTGTGTAGGGAACACAGTGACACGGAGGGGAGCACGGTGAGCAAGGAACACAGTGACACGGAGGGGAGCATGGTGAGCAGGGAACACAGTGACACGGAGGGGAGCATGGTGTGTAGGGAACACAGTGACACGGAGGGGAGCATGGTGAGCAGGGAACACAGTGACACGGAGGTGAGTGTGGTGAGCAGGGAACACAGTGACACGGAGGTGAGTGTGGTGAGCAGGGAACACAGTGACACGGAGGTGAGCGTGGTGAGGGGGAACACAGTGACACGGAGGGGAGCATGGTGAGCAGGGAACACAGTGACACGGAGGGGAGCATGGTGAGCAGGGAACACAGTGACACGGAGGTGAGTGTGGTGAGCAGGGAACACAGTGACACGGAGGTGAGCGTGGTGAGCAGGGAACACAGTGACACGGAGGTGAGTGTGGTGAGCAGGGAACACAGTGACACTGAGGTGAGTGTGGTGTGCAGGGAACACAGTGACACGGAGGGGAGCATGGTTAGCAGGGAACACAGTGACACGGAGGTGAGCGTGGTGAGCAGGGAACACAGTGACACGGAGGTGAGTGTGGTGAGCAGGGAACACAGTGACACTGAGGTGAGTGTGGTGTGCAGGGAACACAGTGACACGGAGGTGAGCACGGTGAGCAGGGAACACAGTGACACGGAGGTGAGTGTGGTGAGCAGGGAACACAGTGACACGGAGGGGAGCATGGTGAGCAGGGAACACAGTGACACGGAGGTGAGCGTGGTGAGCAGGGAACACAGTGACACGGAGGTGAGTGTGGTGAGCAGGGAACACAGTGACACTGAGGTGAGTGTGGTGTGCAGGGAACACAGTGACACGGAGGTGAGCGCGGTGAGCAGGGAACACAGTGACACGGAGGGGAGCGTGGTGAGCAGGGAACACAGTGACTCTGAGGTGAGTGTGGTGAGCAGGGAACACAGTGACACTGAGGTGAGTGTGGTGAGGGGGAACACAGTGACACGGAGGTGAGTGTGATGAGGGGGAACACAGTGACACGGAGGTGAGCACGGTGAGCAGAGATCACAGTGATATGGCGGTGTGTGTGGTGAGCAGGGAACACAGTAGCACGGAGGTGAGCAGGGAACACAGTGACACGGAGGTGAGTGTGGTGAGTAGGGAACACAGTGACACGGAGGTGAGTGTGGTGAGCAGGGAACACTGACACAGAGGTGAGCACGGTGAGCAGGGAACGTAGTGACACGGATTGAGCTGGGAACACAGTGACACAGAGGTGAGCACGGTGAGCAGAGATCACAGTGATATGGCAGTGTGTGTGGTGAGCAGGGAACACAGTGACACAGGTGAGCACGGTGAGCAGAGATCACAGTAATATGGCAATGTGTGTGGTGAGCAGGGAACACAGTGACACAGAGGTGAGCACGGTGAGCAGAGATCACAGTGATATGGCGGTGTGTGTGGTGAGCAGGGAACACAGTAGCACGGAGGTGAGCAGGGAACACAGTGACACGGAGGTGAGTGTGGTGAGCAGGGAACACAGTGACACGGAGGTGAGTGTGGTGAGGGGGAACACAGTGACACGGAGGTGAGTGTGGTGAGCAGGGAACACAGTGACACTGAGGTGAGTGTGGTGAGCAGGGAACACAGTGATATGGAGGTGAGTGTGGTGAGCAGGGAATACAGTGACACGGAGGTGAGTGTGGTGAGCAGGGAATGTAGTGACACAGAGCAGAGCAGGGAACACAGTGACACGGAGGTGAGTGTGGTGAGCAGGGAACACAGTCACACGGAGGTGAGTGTGGTGAGCAGGGAACACAGTGACACGGAGGTGAGTGTGGTGAGGGGGAACACAGTGACACGGAGGTGAGTGTGGTGAGCAGGGAACACAGTGACACGGAGGTGAGTGTGGTGAGGGGGAACACAGTGACACGGAGGTGAGCGTGGTGAGCAGGGAACACAGTGACACGGAGGTGAGTGTGGTGAGGGGGAACACAGTGACACGGAGCTGAGTGTGGTGAGGGGGAACACAGTGACACGGAGGTGAGTGTGGTGAGGGGGATCACAGTGACACGGAGGTGAGTGTGGTGAGGGGGAACACAGTGACACGGAGGTGAGTGTGGTGATCGGGGAACACAGTGACACGGAGGTGAGTGTGGTGAGCAGGGAACGCAGTGACACGGAGGTGAGTGTGGTGAGGGGGAACACAGTGACACGGATGTGAGTGTGGTGATCTGGGAATACAGTGACACGGAGGTGAGTGTGGTGAGCAGGGAACACAGTGACACGGAGGTGAGTGTGGTGAGGGGGAACACAGTGACACGGAGGGGAGCACGGTGAGCAGGGAAAACAGTGACACGGAGGTGAGCATGGTGAGCAGGGAACACAGTGACACGGAGGGGAGCATGGTGAGCAGGGAACACAGTGACACGGAGGGGAGCAAGGTGAGCAGGGAACACAGTGACACGGAGGGGAGCACGGTGAGCAGGAAACACAGTGACACGGAGGGGAGCATGGTGAGCAGGGAACACAGTGACACGGAGGGGAGCACGGTGAGCAGGGAACACAGTGACACGGAGGGGAGCATGGTGAGCAGGGAACACAGTGACACGGAGGGGAGCACTGTGAGCAGGGAACACAGTGACACGGAGGGGAGCACGGTGAGCAGGGAACACAGTGACACGGAGGGGAGCACGGTGAGCAGGGAACACAGTGACACGGAGGGGAGCACGGTGAGCAGGGAACACAGTGACACGGAGGGGAGCATGGTGAGCAGGGAACACAGTGACACGGAGGGGAGCATGGTGAGTAGGGAACACAGTGACACGGAGGGGAGCATGGTGAGCAGGGAACACAGTGACACGGAGGTGAGCGTGGTGAGCAGGGAACACAGTGACACGGAGGGGAGCATGGTGAGTAGGGAACACAGTGACACGGAGGGGAGCATGGTGAGGGGGAACACAGTCACACGGAGGGGAGCATGGTGAGCAGGGAACACAGTGACACGGAGGGGAGCATGGTGTGTAGGGAACACAGTGACACGGAGGGGAGCACGGTGAGCAAGGAACACAGTGACACGGAGGGGAGCATGGTGAGCAGGGAACACAGTGACACGGAGGGGAGCATGGTGTGTAGGGAACACAGTGACACGGAGGGGAGCATGGTGAGCAGGGAACACAGTGACACGGAGGGGAGCATGGTGTGTAGGGAACACAGTGACACGGAGGGGAGCATGGTGAGCAGGGAACACAGTGACACGGAGGGGAGCATGGTGTGTAGGGAACACAGTGACACGGAGGGGAGCATGGTGTGTAGGGAACACAGTGACACGGAGGGGAGCATGGTGAGTAGGGAACACAGTGACACGGAGGGGAGCATGGTGAGCAGGGAACACAGTGACACGGAGGGGAGCATGGTGAGCAGGGAACACAGTGACACGGAGGGGAGCATGGTGTGTAGGGAACACAGTGACACGGAGGGGAGCATGGTGAGTAGGGAACACAGTGACACGGAGGGGAGCATGGTGAGCAGGGAACACAGTGACACGGAGGGGAGCATGGTGAGCAGGGAACACAGTGACACGGAGGGGAGCGTGGTGAGCAGGGAACACAGTGACACGGAGGGGAGCATGGTGTGTAGGGAACACAGTGACACGGAGGGGAGCACGGTGAGCAGGGAACACAGTGACACGGAGGGGAGCACGGTGAGGGGGAACACAGTCACACGGAGGGGAGCATGGTGTGTAGGGAACACAGTGACACGGAGGGGAGCACGGTGAGCAGGGAACACAGTGACACGGAGGGGAGCATGGTGTGTAGGGAACACAGTGACACGGAGGGGAGCATGGTGAGCTGGGAACACAGTGACACGGAGGTGAGCGTGGTGAGCAGGGAACACAGTGACACGGAGGGGAGCGTGGTGAGGGGGAACACAGTGACACGGAGGTGAGTGTGGTGAACAGGGAACACAGTGACACGGAGGTGAGTGTGGTGAGGGGGAACACAGTGACACGGAGGTGAGTGTGGTGAGCAGGGAACACAGTGACACGGAGGTGAGTGTGGTGAGCAGGGAAAACAGTGACACGGAGGTGAGCGTGGTGAGGGGGAACACAGTCACACGGAGGGGAGCATGGTGAGCAGGGAACACAGTGACACGGAGGTGAGTGTGGTGAGCAGGGAACACAGTGACACGGAGGTGAGTGTGGTGAGCAGGGAACACAGTGACACGGAGGTGAGCGTGGTGAGGGGGAACACAGTGACACGGAGGGGAGCATGGTGAGCAGGGAACACAGTGACACGGAGGTGAGCGTGGTGAGGGGGAACACAGTGACACGGAGGGGAGCATGGTGAGGGGGAACACAGTGACACGGAGGGGAGCACGGTGAGCAGGGAACACAGTGACACGGAGGTGAGCGTGGTGAGCAGGGAACACAGTGACACGGAGATGAGTGTGGTGAGCAGGGAACACAGTGACACTGAGGTGAGTGTGGTGTGCAGGGAACACAGTGACACGGAGGTGAGCACGGTGAGCAGAGATCACAGTGATATGGCGGTGTGTGTGGTGAGCAGGGAACACAGTAGCACGGAGGTGAGCAGGGAACACAGTGACACGGAGGTGAGTGTGGTGAGCAGGGAACACTGACACAGAGGTGAGCACGGTGAGCAGGGAACGTAGTGACACGGATTGAGCTGGGAACACAGTGACACAGAGGTGAGCACGGTGAGCAGAGATCACAGTGATATGGCAGTGTGTGTGGTGAGCAGGGAACACAGTGACACAGAGGTGAGCACGGTGAGCAGAGATCACAGTGATATGACGGTGTGTGTGGTGAGCAGGGAACACAGTAGCACGGAGGTGAGCAGGAAACACAGTGACACGGAGGTGAGTGTGGTGAGTAGGGAACACAGTGACACGGAGGTGAGTGTGCTGAGCAGGGAACACAGTGACACGGAGGTGAGCGTGGTGAGCAGGGAACACAGTGACACGGAGGTGAGTGTGGTGAGCAGGGAACACAGTGACACGGAGGTGAGTGTGGTGAGCAGGGAACACAGTGACACGGAGGTGAGTGTGGTGAGCAGGGAACACAGTGACACGGAGGTGAGCAGGGAACACAGTGACACGGAGGTGAGTGTGGTGAGCAGGGAACACAGTGACACGGAGGTGAGCGTGGTGAGCAGGGAACACAGTGACACGGAGGTGAGTGTGGTGAGCAGGGAACACAGTGACACAGAGGTGAGTGTGGTGAGCAGGGAACACAGTGACACGGAGGTGAGCAGGGAACACAGTGACACGGAGGTGAGCGTGGTGAGGGGGAACACAGTGACACTGAGGGGAGCGTGGTGAGCAGGGAACACAGTGATATGGAGGTGAGTGTGGTGAGCAGGGAATACAGTGACACGGAGGTGAGCGTGGTGAGCAGGGAACACAGTGACACGGAGGTGAGCGGGGTGAGCAGGGAACACAGTGACACGGAGGTGAGCGTGGTGAGTAGGGAACACAGTGACACGGAGGGGAGCATGGTGTGTAGGGAACACAGTGACACGGAGGGGAGCATGGTGAGCTGGGAACACAGTGACACGGAGGTGAGCGTGGTGATCGGGGAACACAGTGACACGGAGGTGAGTGTGGTGATCGGGGAACACAGTGACACGGAGGTGAGTGTGGTGAGCAGGGAACGCAGTGACACGGAGGTGAGTGTGGTGAGGGGGAACACAGTGACACGGATGTGAGTGTGGTGATCTGGGAATACAGTGACACGGAGGTGAGTGTGGTGAGCAGGGAACACAGTGACACGGAGGTGAGTGTGGTGAGGGGGAACACAGTGACACGGAGGGGAGCACGGTGAGCAGGGAAAACAGTGACACGGAGGTGAGCATGGTGAGCAGGGAACACAGTGACACGGAGGGGAGCATGGTGAGCAGGGAACACAGTGACACGGAGGGGAGCATGGTGAGCAGGGAACACAGTGACACGGAGGGGAGCACGGTGAGCAGGAAACACAGTGACACGGAGGGGAGCATGGTGAGCAGGGAACACAGTGACACGGAGGGGAGCACGGTGAGCAGGGAACACAGTGACACGGAGGGGAGCATGGTGAGCAGGGAACACAGTGACACGGAGGGGAGCACGGTGAGCAGGGAACACAGTGACACGGAGGGGAGCACGGTGAGCAGGGAACACAGTGACACGGAGGGGAGCACGGTGAGCAGGGAACACAGTGACACGGAGGGGAGCATGGTGAGCAGGGAACACAGTGACACGGAGGGGAGCATGGTGAGTAGGGAACACAGTGACACGGAGGGGAGCATGGTGAGCAGGGAACACAGTGACACGGAGGTGAGCGTGGTGAGCAGGGAACACAGTGACACGGAGGGGAGCATGGTGAGTAGGGAACACAGTGACACGGAGGGGAGCATGGTGAGGGGGAACACAGTCACACGGAGGGGAGCATGGTGAGCAGGGAACACAGTGACACGGAGGGGAGCATGGTGTGTAGGGAACACAGTGACACGGAGGGGAGCACGGTGAGCAAGGAACACAGTGACACGGAGGGGAGCATGGTGATCAGGGAACACAGTGACACGGAGGGGAGCATGGTGTGTAGGGAACACAGTGACACGGAGGGGAGCATGGTGAGCAGGGAACACAGTGACACGGAGGGGAGCATGGTGAGTAGGGAACACAGTGACACGGAGGGGAGCATGGTGAGCAGGGAACACAGTGACACGGAGGGGAGCATGGTGTGTAGGGAACACAGTGACACGGAGGGGAGCATGGTGTGTAGGGAACACAGTGACACGGAGGGGAGCATGGTGAGCAGGGAACACAGTGACACGGAGGGGAGCATGGTGAGCAGGGAACACAGTGACACGGAGGGGAGCATGGTGAGTAGGGAACACAGTGACACGGAGGGGAGCATGGTGTGCAGGGAACACAGTGACACGGAGGGGAGCATGGTGAGCAGGGAACACAGTGACACGGAGGGGAGCATGGTGTGTAGGGAACACAGTGACACGGAGGGGAGCATGGTGAGTAGGG
This sequence comes from Chiloscyllium plagiosum, assembly GCF_037043375.1. Lineage (NCBI taxonomy): Eukaryota > Metazoa > Chordata > Chondrichthyes > Orectolobiformes > Hemiscylliidae > Chiloscyllium > Chiloscyllium plagiosum. The sequence continues at coordinate 160,248,890 of NW_028270140.1, read as the reverse complement.
AACACAGTGACACGGAGGGGAGCATGGTGAGCAGGGAACACAGTGACACGGAGGGGAGCATGGTGAGCAGGGAACACAGTGACACGGAGGGGAGCGTGGTGAGCAGGGAACACAGTGACACGGAGGGGAGCATGGTGTGTAGGGAACACAGTGACACGGAGGGGAGCATGGTGAGTAGGGAACACAGTGACACGGAGGGGAGCACGGTGAGCAGGGAACACAGTGACACGGAGGGGAGCACGGTGAGGGGGAACACAGTCACACGGAGGGGAGCATGGTGTGTAGGGAACACAGTGACACGGAGGGGAGCACGGTGAGCAGGGAACACAGTGACACGGAGGGGAGCATGGTGTGTAGGGAACACAGTGACACGGAGGGGAGCATGGTGAGCTGGGAACACAGTGACACGGAGGTGAGCGTGGTGAGCAGGGAACACAGTGACACGGAGGGGAGCGTGGTGAGGGGGAACACAGTGACACGGAGGTGAGTGTGGTGAACAGGGAACACAGTGACACGGAGGTGAGTGTGGTGAGGGGGAACACAGTGACACGGAGGTGAGTGTGGTGAGCAGGGAACACAGTGACACGGAGGTGAGTGTGGTGAGCAGGGAAAACAGTGACACGGAGGTGAGCGTGGTGAGGGGGAACACAGTCACACGGAGGGGAGCATGGTGAGCAGGGAACACAGTGACACGGAGGTGAGTGTGGTGAGCAGGGAACACAGTGACACGGAGGTGAGTGTGGTGAGCAGGGAACACAGTGACACGGAGGTGAGCGTGGTGAGGGGGAACACAGTGACACGGAGGGGAGCATGGTGAGCAGGGAACACAGTGACACGGAGGTGAGCGTGGTGAGGGGGAACACAGTGACACGGAGGGGAGCATGGTGAGGGGGAACACAGTGACACGGAGGGGAGCACGGTGAGCAGGGAACACAGTGACACGGAGGTGAGCGTGGTGAGCAGGGAACACAGTGACACGGAGGTGAGTGTGGTGAGCAGGGAACACAGTGACACTGAGGTGAGTGTGGTGTGCAGGGAACACAGTGACACGGAGGTGAGCACGGTGAGCAGAGATCACAGTGATATGGCGGTGTGTGTGGTGAGCAGGGAACACAGTAGCACGGAGGTGAGCAGGGAACACAGTGACACGGAGGTGAGTGTGGTGAGCAGGGAACACTGACACAGAGGTGAGCACGGTGAGCAGGGAACGTAGTGACACGGATTGAGCTGGGAACACAGTGACACAGAGGTGAGCACGGTGAGCAGAGATCACAGTGATATGGCAGTGTGTGTGGTGAGCAGGGAACACAGTGACACAGAGGTGAGCACGGTGAGCAGAGATCACAGTGATATGACGGTGTGTGTGGTGAGCAGGGAACACAGTAGCACGGAGGTGAGCAGGAAACACAGTGACACGGAGGTGAGTGTGGTGAGTAGGGAACACAGTGACACGGAGGTGAGTGTGCTGAGCAGGGAACACAGTGACACGGAGGTGAGCGTGGTGAGCAGGGAACACAGTGACACGGAGGTGAGTGTGGTGAGCAGGGAACACAGTGACACGGAGGTGAGTGTGGTGAGCAGGGAACACAGTGACACGGAGGTGAGTGTGGTGAGCAGGGAACACAGTGACACGGAGGTGAGCAGGGAACACAGTGACACGGAGGTGAGTGTGGTGAGCAGGGAACACAGTGACACGGAGGTGAGCGTGGTGAGCAGGGAACACAGTGACACGGAGGTGAGTGTGGTGAGCAGGGAACACAGTGACACAGAGGTGAGTGTGGTGAGCAGGGAACACAGTGACACGGAGGTGAGCAGGGAACACAGTGACACGGAGGTGAGCGTGGTGAGGGGGAACACAGTGACACTGAGGGGAGCGTGGTGAGCAGGGAACACAGTGATATGGAGGTGAGTGTGGTGAGCAGGGAATACAGTGACACGGAGGTGAGCGTGGTGAGCAGGGAACACAGTGACACGGAGGTGAGCGGGGTGAGCAGGGAACACAGTGACACGGAGGTGAGCGTGGTGAGTAGGGAACACAGTGACACGGAGGGGAGCATGGTGAGTAGGGAACACAGTGACACGGAGGGGAGCATGGTGAGGGGGAACACAGTGACACGGAGGGGAGCACGGTGTGTAGGGAACACAGTGACACGGAGGGGAGCATGGTGTGTAGGGAAAACAGTGACACGGAGGGGAGCATGGTGAGCAGGGAAAACAGTCACACGGAGGTGAGCATGGTGAGGGGGAACACAGTGACAGGAGGGGAGCACGGTGTGTAGGGAACACAGTGACACGGAGGGGAGCATTGTGTGTAGGGAACACAGTGACACGGAGGGGAGCATGGTGAGCAGGGAAAACAGTCACACGGAGGTGAGCATGGTGAGGGGGAACACAGTGACAGGAGGGGAGCATGGTGAGCAGGGAACACAGTGACACGGAGGGGAGCATGGTGTGTAGGGAACACAGTGACACGGAGGGGAGCATGGTGTGTAGGGAACACAGTGACACGGAGGGGAGCATGGTGAGCAGGGAACACAGTGACACGGAAGGGAGCATGGTGTGTAGGGAACACAGTGACACGGAGGGGAGCACGGTGAGCAGGGAACACAGTGACACGGAGGGGAGCATGGTGAGCAGGGAACACAGTGACACGGAGGGGAGCATGGTGTGTAGGGAACACAGTGACACGGAGGGGAGCATGGTGAGCTGGGAACACAGTGACACGGAGGTGAGCGTGGTGAGGGGGAACACAGTGACACGGAGGGGAGCACGGTGTGTAGGGAACACAGTGACACGGAGGGGAGCATGGTGTGTAGGGAAAACAGTGACACGGAGGGGAGCATGGTGAGCAGGGAAAACAGTGACACGGAGGGGAGCGTGGTGAGGGGGAACACAGTGACACGGATGTGAGTGTGGTGAGCAGGGAACACAGTGACACGGAGGTGAGTGTGGTGAGCAGGGAAAACAGTGACACGGAGGTGAGCGTGGTGAGGGGGAACACAGTCACACGGAGGGGAGCATGGTGAGCAGGGAACACAGTGACACGGAGGTGAGTGTGGTGAGCAGGGAACACAGTGACACGGAGGTGAGCGTGGTGAGGGGGAACACAGTGACACGGAGGGGAGCATGGTGAGCAGGGAACACAGTGACACGGAGGTGAGTGTGGTGAGCAGGGAACACAGTGACACGGAGGTGAGCGTGGTGAGGGGGAACACAGTGACACGGAGGGGAGCATGGTGAGGGGGAACACAGTGACACGGAGGGGAGCATGGTGAGCAGGGAACACAGTGACACGGAGGGGAGCACGGTGAGCAGGGAAAACAGTGACACGGAGGTGAGCATGGTGAGCAGGGAACACAGTGACACGGAGGTGAGTGTGGTGAGCAGGGAACACAGTGACACGGAGGTGAGCGTGGTGTGCAGGGAACACAGTGACACGGAGGGGAGCATGGTGAGCAGGGAACACAGTGACACGGAGGTGAGCGTGGTGAGCAGGGAACACAGTGACACTGAGGTGAGTGTGGTGTGCAGGGAACACAGTGACACTGAGGTGAGTGTGGTGAGCAGGGAACACAGTGACACTGAGGTGAGTGTGGTGTGCAGGGAACACAGTGACACGGAGGTGAGCACGGTGAGCAGAGATCACAGTGATATGGCGGTGTGTGTGGTGAGCAGGGAACACAGTAGCACGGAGGTGAGCAGGAAACACAGTGACACGGAGGTGAGTGTGGTGAGCAGGGAACACAGTGACACGGAGGTGAGTGTGGTGAGCAGGGAACACAGTGACACTGAGGTGAGCGTGGTGAGGGGGAACACAGTGACACGGATGTGAGTGTGGTGAGCAGGGAACACAGTGACACGGAGGTGAGCGTGGTGAGCAGGGAACACAGTGACACGGAGGTGAGTGTGGTGAGCAGGGAACACAGTGACACGGAGGTGAGTGTGGTGAGCAGGGAACACAGTGACACGGAGGTGAGTGTGGTGAGCAGGGAACACAGTGATATGGAGGTGAGTGTGGTGAGCAGGGAATACAGTGACACGGAGGTGAGCGTGGTGAGCAGGGAACACAGTGATATGGAGGTGAGTGTGGTGAGCAGGGAATACAGTGACACGGAGGTGAGCGTGGTGAGCAGGGAACACAGTGACACGGAGGTGAGCGGGGTGAGCAGGGAACACAGTGACACGGAGGTGAGTGTGGTGAGCAGGGAACACAGTCACACGGAGGTGAGTGTGGTGAGCAGGGAACACAGTGACACGGAGGTGAGCGTGGTGAGCAGGGTACACAGTGACACGGAGGTGAGCGTGGTGAGCAGGGAACACAGTGATATGGAGGTGAGTGTGGTGAGGGGGAACACAGTGACACGGAGGTGAGCGTGGTGAGCAGGGAACACAGTGACACGGAGGTGAGTGTGGTGAGGGGGAACACAGTGACACGGAGGGGAGCACGGTGAGCAGGGAACACAGTGACACAGAGGTGAGTGTGGTGAGGGGGAACACAGTGACACGGAGGTGAGTGTGGTGAGGGGGAACACAGTGACACGGAGGTGAGTGTGGTGAGGGGGAACACAGTGACACGGAGGTGAGTGTGGTGAGGGGGAACACAGTGACACGGAGGTGAGTGTGGTGAGGGGGAACACAGTGACACGGAGGTGAGTGTGGTGATCGGGGAACACAGTGACACGGAGGTGAGCGTGGTGAGCAGGGAACACAGTGACACGGAGGTGAGTGTGGTGAGCAGGGAACACAGTGACACTGAGGTGAGTGTGGTGTGCAGGGAACACAGTGACACGGAGGTGAGCACGGTGAGCAGAGATCACAGTGATATGGCGGTGTGTGTGGTGAGCAGGGAACACAGTAGCACGGAGGTGAGCAGGGAACACAGTGACACGGAGGTGAGTGTGGTGAGCAGGGAACACTGACACAGAGGTGAGCACGGTGAGCAGGGAACGTAGTGACACGGATTGAGCTGGGAACACAGTGACACAGAGGTGAGCACGGTGAGCAGAGATCACAGTGATATGGCAGTGTGTGTGGTGAGCAGGGAACACAGTGACACAGAGGTGAGCACGGTGAGCAGAGATCACAGTGATATGGCGTTGTGTGTGGTGAGCAGGGAACACAGTAGCACGGAGGTGAGCAGGGAACACAGTGATATGGAGGTGAGCGTGGTGAGCAGGGAACACAGTGACACGGAGGTGAGCAGGGAACACAGTGACACGGAGGTGAGCGTGGTGAGCAGGGAACACAGTGATATGGAGGTGAGTGTGGTGAGCAGGGAATACAGTGACACGGAGGTGAGCGTGGTGAGCAGGGAACACAGTGACACGGAGGTGAGCGGGGTGAGCAGGGAACACAGTGACACGGAGGTGAGCGTGGTGAGCAGGGAACACAGTGATATGGAGGTGAGTGTGGTGAGCAGGGAACACAGTGACACGGAGGTGAGCGTGGTGAGCAGGGAACACAGTGATATGGAGGTGAGTGTGGTGAGCAGGGAATACAGTGACACGGAGGTGAGTGTGGTGAGCAGGGAACACAGTGACACGGAGGTGAGCGTGGTGAGCAGGGAACACAGTGATATGGAGGTGAGTGTGGTGAGCAGGGAACACAGTGACACGGAGGTGAGCGTGGTGAGCAGGGAACACAGTGATATGGAGGTGAGTGTGGTGAGCAGGGAATACAGTGACACGGAGGTGAGTGTGGTGAGCAGGGAATGTAGTGACACAGAGCAGAGCAGGGAACACGGTGACACGGAGGTGAGTGTGGTGAGCAGGGAACACAGTAACACGGAGGTGAGTGTGGTGAGCAGGGAACACAGTGACACGGAGGTGAGCGTGGTGAGCAGGGTACACAGTGACACGGAGGTGAGTGTGGTGAGGGGGAACACAGTGACACGGAGGTGAGTGTGGTGAGGGGGAACACAGTGACACGGAGGTGAGTGTGGTGAGGGGGAACACAGTGACACGGAGGTGAGTGTGGTGAGGGGGAACACAGTGACACGGAGGTGAGTGTGGTGAGGGGGAACACAGTGACACGGAGGTGAGTGTGGTGAGGGGGAACACAGTGACACGGAGGTGAGTGTGGTGAGGGGGAACACAGTGACACGGAGGTGAGTGTGGTGATCGGGGAACACAGTGACACGGAGGTGAGTGTGGTGATCGGGGAACACAGTGACACGGAGGTGAGTGTGGTGAGCAGGGAACACAGTGACACTGAGGTGAGTGTGGTGTGCAGGGAACACAGTGACACGGAGGTGAGCACGGTGAGCAGAGATCACAGTGATATGGCGGTGTGTGTGGTGAGCAGGGAACACAGTAGCACGGAGGTGAGCAGGGAACACAGTGACACGGAGGTGAGTGTGGTGAGCAGGGAACACTGACACAGAGGTGAGCACGGTGAGCAGGGAACGTAGTGACACGGATTGAGCTGGGAACACAGTGACACAGAGGTGAGCACGGTGAGCAGAGATCACAGTGATATGGCAGTGTGTGTGGTGAGCAGGGAACACAGTGACACAGAGGTGAGCACGGTGAGCAGAGATCACAGTGATATGGCGTTGTGTGTGGTGAGCAGGGAACACAGTAGCACGGAGGTGAGCAGGGAACACAGTGATATGGAGGTGAGCGTGGTGAGCAGGGAACACAGTGACACGGAGGTGAGTGTGGTGAGCAGGGAACACAGTGACACTGAGGTGAGTGTGGTGAGCAGGGAACACAGTGACACTGAGGTGAGTGTGGTGAGCAGGGAACACAGTGACACTGAGGTGAGTGTGGTGAGCAGGGAACACAGTGACACGGAGGTGAGCGTGGTGAGCAGGGAACACAGTGATATGGAGGTGAGTGTGGTGAGCAGGGAATACAGTGACACGGAGGTGAGTGTGGTGAGCAGGGAACACAGTGACACGGAGGTGAGCGTGGTGAGCAGGGAACACAGTCACACGGAGGTGAGTGTGGTGAGCAGGGAACACAGTGACACGGAGGTGAGCGTGGTGAGCAGAGAACACAGTGACACGGAGGTGAGTGTGGTGAGCAGGGAACACAGTGACACGGAGGTGAGTGTGGTGAGCAGGGAACACAGTGACACTGAGGTGAGTGTGGTGAGCAGGGAACACAGTGACACTGAGGTGAGTGTGGTGAGCAGGGAACACAGTGACACGGAGGTGAGTGTGGTGAGGGGGAACACAGTGACACGGAGGTGAGTGTGGTGAGGGGGAACACAGTGACACGGAGGTGAGTGTGGTGAGGGGGAACACAGTGACACGGAGGTGAGTGTGGTGAGGGGGAACACAGTGACACGGAGGTGAGTGTGGTGAGCAGGGAACACAGTGACACGGAGGTGAGCGTGGTGAGCAGGGAACACAGTCACACGGAGGTGAGTGTGGTGAGCAGGGAACACAGTGACACGGAGGTGAGCGTGGTGAGCAGAGAACACAGTGACACGGAGGTGAGTGTGGTGAGGGGGAACACAGTGACACGGAGGTGAGTGTGGTGAGGGGGAACACAGTGACACGGAGGTGAGTGTGGTGAGGGGGAATACAGTGACACGGAGGTGAGTGTGGTGAGGGGGAACACAGTGACACGGAGGTGAGTGTGGTGAGGGGGAACACAGTGACACGGAGGTGAGTGTGGTGAGGGGGAACACAGTGACACGGAGGTGAGTGTGGTGAGGGGGAACACAGTGACACGGAGGTGAGTGTGGTGATCGGGGAACACAGTGACACGGAGGTGAGCGTGGTGAGGGGGAACGCAGTGACACAGAGGTGAGCGTGGTGAGGGGGATCACAGTGACACGGAGGTGAGCGTGGTGAGGGGGATCACAGTGACACGGAGGTGAGCGTGGTGAGCAAGGAATACAGTGACACGGAGGTGAGTGTGGTGAGGGGGAACACAGTGACACGGAGGTGAGTGTGGTGAGGGGGAACACAGTGACACGGAGGTGAGTGTGGTGAGCAGGGAACACAGTGACACGGAGGTGAGTGTGGTGAGTGTGGTGAGTAGGGAACACAGTGACACGGAGGTGAGTGTGGTGAGGGGGAACACAGTGACGCGGAGGTGAGTGTGGTGAGGGGGAACACAGTGACACGGAGGTGAGCGTGGTGAGCAGGGCACACAGTGACACGGAGGTGAGTGTGGTGAGGGGGAACACAGTGACACGGAGGTGAGCGTGGTGAGCAGGGCACACAGTGACACGGAGGTGAGTGTGGTGAGCAGGGAACACAGTGACACGGAGGTGAGTGTGGTGAGGGGGAACACAGTGACACTGAGGTGAGTGTGGTGAGGGGGAACACAGTGACACGGAGGTGAGTGTGGTGAGGGGGAACACAGTGACACTGAGGTGAGTGTGGTGAGGGGGAACACAGTGACACGGAGGTGAGTGTGGTGAGGGGGAACACAGTGACACTGAGGTGAGTGTGGTGAGGGGGAACACAGTGACACGGAGGTGAGTGTGGTGAGGGGGAACACAGTGACACGGAGGTGAGTGTGGTGAGGGGGAACACAGTGACACTGAGGTGAGTGTGGTGAGGGGGAACACAGTGACACGGAGGTGAGTGTGGTGAGGGGGAACACAGTGACACGGAGGTGAGTGTGGTGAGGGGGAACACAGTGATACGGAGGTGAGTGTGGTGAGCAGGGAACACAGTGACACGGAGGTGAGTGTGGTGAGGGGGAACACAGTGACACGGAGGTGAGTGTGGTGAGGGGGAACACAGTGGCACTGAGGTGAGTGTGGTGAGGGGGAACACAGTGACACGGAGGAGAGCGTGGTGAGGGGGAACACAGTGACACGGAGGTGAGCGTGGTGAGGGGGAACACAGTGACACGGACGGGAGCACGGTGAGCAGGGAACACAGTGACACGGAGGTGAGTGTGGTGAGGGGGAACACAGTGACACGGAGGTGAGTGTGGTGAGCAGGGAACACAGTGACACGGAGGTGAGTGTGGTGAGGGGGAACACAGTGACACGGAGGGGTGCACGGTGAGCAGGGAAAACAGTGACACGGAGGTGAGCATGGTGAGCAGGGAACACAGTGACACGGAGGGGAGCATGGTGAGCAGGGAACACAGTGACACGGAGGGGAGCACGGTGAGCAGGGAACACAGTGACACGGAGGGGAGCATGGTGAGCAGGGAACACAGTGACACGAGGGGAGCACGGTGAGCAGGGAACACAGTGACACGGAGGGGAGCATGGTGAGCAGGGAACACAGTGACACGGAGGGGAGCACAGTGAGCAGGGAACACAGTGACACGGAGGGGAGCATGGTGAGCAGGGAACATAGTGACACGGAGGGGAGCATGGTGAGTAGGGAACACAGTGACACGGAGGGGAGCATGGTGAGCAGGGAACACAGTGACACGGAGGGGAGCGTGGTGAGCAGGGAAAACAGTGACACGGAGGTGAGCGTGGTGAGGGGGAACACAGTGACACGGAGGGGAGCACGGTGAGCAGGGAACACAGTGACACGGAGGTGAGTGTGGTGAGCAGGGAACACAGTGACACGGAGGTGAGCGTGGTGAGCAGGGAACATAGTGACACGGAGGGGAGCACGGTGAGCAGGGAACACAGTGACACGGAGGTGAGTGTGGTGAGCAGGGAACACAGTGACACGGAGGTGAGCGTGGTGAGCAGGGAACATAGTGACACGGAGCCGAGCACGGTGAGCAGGGAAAACAGTGACACGGAGGTGAGTGTGGTGAGGGAGAACACAGTGACACGGAGGTGAGTGTGGTGAGGGGGAACACAGTGACACTGAGGTGAGCGTGGTGAGCAGGGAACACAGTGACACGGAGGTGAGTGTGGTGAGGGGGAACACAGTGACACGGAGGTGAGTGTGGTGAGGGGGAACACAGTGACACGGAGGTGAGTGTGGTGATCGGGGAACACAGTAACACGGAGGTGAGTGTGGTGAGTAGGGAACACAGTGACATGGAGGTGAGTGTGGTGAGGGAGAACACAGTGACACGGAGGTGAGTGTGGTGAGGGGGAACACAGTGACACTGAGGTGAGCGTGGTGAGCAGGGAACACAGTGACACGGAGGTGAGTGTGGTGAGGGGGAACACAGTGACACGGAGGTGAGTGTGGTGAGGGGGAACACAGTGACACGGAGGTGAGTGTGGTGATCGGGGAACACAGTGACACGGAGGTGAGTGTGGTGAGCAGGGAACGCAGTGACACGGAGGTGAGTGTGGTGAGGGGGAACACAGTGACACGGAGGTGAGTGTGGTGAGGGGGAACGCAGTGACACGGAGGTGAGTGTGGTGAGGGGGAACGCAGTGACAGGGAGGTGAGTGTGGTGAGCAGGGAACACAGTGACACGGAGGTGAGTGTGGTGAGGGGGATCACAGTGACACGGAGGTGAGTGTGGTGAGCAGGGAACACAGTGACACGGAGGTGAGTGTGGTGAGGGGGAACGCAGTGACACGGAGGTGAGTGTGGTGAGGGGGAACGCAGTGACACGGAGGTGAGTGTGATGAGCAGGGAACACAGTGACACGGAGGGGAGCGTTGTGAGGGGGAACACAGTGACACGGAGGTGAGTGTGGTGAGGGGGAACACAGTGACACGGAGGGGAGCACGGTGAGCAGGGAACACAGTGACACGGAGGTGAGTGTGGTGAGGGGGAACACAGTGACACGGAGGTGAGTGTGGTGAGGGGGAACACAGTGACACGGAGGTGAGTGTGGTGATCGGGGAACACAGTGACACGGAGGTGAGCGTGGTGAGGGGGAACGCAGTGACACAGAGGTGAGCGTGGTGAGGGGGATCACAGTGACACGGAGGTGAGCGTGGTGAGGGGGATCACAGTGACACGGAGGTGAGCGTGGTGAGCAAGGAATACAGTGACACGGAGGTGAGTGTGGTGAGGGGGAACACAGTGACACGGAGGTGAGTGTGGTGAGGGGGAACACAGTGACACGGAGGTGAGTGTGGTGAGCAGGGAACACAGTGACACGGAGGTGAGTGTGGTGAGTGTGGTGAGTAGGGAACACAGTGACACGGAGGTGAGTGTGGTGAGGGGGAACACAGTGACGCGGAGGTGAGTGTGGTGAGGGGGAACACAGTGACACGGAGGTGAGCGTGGTGAGCAGGGCACACAGTGACACGGAGGTGAGTGTGGTGAGGGGGAACACAGTGACACGGAGGTGAGCGTGGTGAGCAGGGCACACAGTGACACGGAGGTGAGTGTGGTGAGCAGGGAACACAGTGACACGGAGGTGAGTGTGGTGAGGGGGAACACAGTGACACTGAGGTGAGTGTGGTGAGGGGGAACACAGTGACACGGAGGTGAGTGTGGTGAGGGGGAACACAGTGACACTGAGGTGAGTGTGGTGAGGGGGAACACAGTGACACGGAGGTGAGTGTGGTGAGGGGGAACACAGTGACACTGAGGTGAGTGTGGTGAGGGGGAACACAGTGACACGGAGGTGAGTGTGGTGAGGGGGAACACAGTGACACGGAGGTGAGTGTGGTGAGGGGGAACACAGTGACACTGAGGTGAGTGTGGTGAGGGGGAACACAGTGACACGGAGGTGAGTGTGGTGAGGGGGAACACAGTGACACGGAGGTGAGTGTGGTGAGGGGGAACACAGTGATACGGAGGTGAGTGTGGTGAGCAGGGAACACAGTGACACGGAGGTGAGTGTGGTGAGGGGGAACACAGTGACACGGAGGTGAGTGTGGTGAGGGGGAACACAGTGGCACTGAGGTGAGTGTGGTGAGGGGGAACACAGTGACACGGAGGAGAGCGTGGTGAGGGGGAACACAGTGACACGGAGGTGAGCATGGTGAGCAGGGAACACAGTGACACGGAGGTGAGCGTGGTGAGGGGGAACACAGTGACACGGACGGGAGCACGGTGAGCAGGGAACACAGTGACACGGAGGTGAGTGTGGTGAGGGGGAACACAGTGACACGGAGGTGAGTGTGGTGAGCAGGGAACACAGTGACACGGAGGTGAGTGTGGTGAGGGGGAACACAGTGACACGGAGGGGTGCACGGTGAGCAGGGAAAACAGTGACACGGAGGTGAGCATGGTGAGCAGGGAACACAGTGACACGGAGGGGAGCATGGTGAGCAGGGAACACAGTGACACGGAGGGGAGCACGGTGAGCAGGGAACACAGTGACACGGAGGGGAGCATGGTGAGCAGGGAACACAGTGACACGAGGGGAGCACGGTGAGCAGGGAACACAGTGACACGGAGGGGAGCATGGTGAGCAGGGAACACAGTGACACGGAGGGGAGCACAGTGAGCAGGGAACACAGTGACACGGAGGGGAGCATGGTGAGCAGGGAACATAGTGACACGGAGGGGAGCATGGTGAGTAGGGAACACAGTGACACGGAGGGGAGCATGGTGAGCAGGGAACACAGTGACACGGAGGGGAGCGTGGTGAGCAGGGAAAACAGTGACACGGAGGTGAGCGTGGTGAGGGGGAACACAGTGACACGGAGGGGAGCACGGTGAGCAGGGAACACAGTGACACGGAGGTGAGTGTGGTGAGCAGGGAACACAGTGACACGGAGGTGAGCGTGGTGAGCAGGGAACATAGTGACACGGAGGGGAGCACGGTGAGCAGGGAACACAGTGACACGGAGGTGAGTGTGGTGAGCAGGGAACACAGTGACACGGAGGTGAGCGTGGTGAGCAGGGAACATAGTGACACGGAGCCGAGCACGGTGAGCAGGGAAAACAGTGACACGGAGGTGAGTGTGGTGAGGGAGAACACAGTGACACGGAGGTGAGTGTGGTGAGGGGGAACACAGTGACACTGAGGTGAGCGTGGTGAGCAGGGAACACAGTGACACGGAGGTGAGTGTGGTGAGGGGGAACACAGTGACACGGAGGTGAGTGTGGTGAGGGGGAACACAGTGACACGGAGGTGAGTGTGGTGATCGGGGAACACAGTAACACGGAGGTGAGTGTGGTGAGTAGGGAACACAGTGACATGGAGGTGAGTGTGGTGAGGGAGAACACAGTGACACGGAGGTGAGTGTGGTGAGGGGGAACACAGTGACACTGAGGTGAGCGTGGTGAGCAGGGAACACAGTGACACGGAGGTGAGTGTGGTGAGGGGGAACACAGTGACACGGAGGTGAGTGTGGTGAGGGGGAACACAGTGACACGGAGGTGAGTGTGGTGATCGGGGAACACAGTGACACGGAGGTGAGTGTGGTGAGCAGGGAACGCAGTGACACGGAGGTGAGTGTGGTGAGGGGGAACACAGTGACACGGAGGTGAGTGTGGTGAGGGGGAACGCAGTGACACGGAGGTGAGTGTGGTGAGGGGGAACGCAGTGACAGGGAGGTGAGTGTGGTGAGCAGGGAACACAGTGACACGGAGGTGAGTGTGGTGAGGGGGATCACAGTGACACGGAGGTGAGTGTGGTGAGCAGGGAACACAGTGACACGGAGGTGAGTGTGGTGAGGGGGAACGCAGTGACACGGAGGTGAGTGTGGTGAGGGGGAACGCAGTGACACGGAGGTGAGTGTGATGAGCAGGGAACACAGTGACACGGAGGGGAGCGTTGTGAGGGGGAACACAGTGACACGGAGGTGAGTGTGGTGAGGGGGAACACAGTGACACGGAGGGGAGCACGGTGAGCAGGGAACACAGTGACACAGAGGTGAGTGTGGTGAGCAGGGAACACAGTTACACGGAGGTGAGTGTGGTGAGCAGGGAACACAGTGACACGGAGGTGAGTGTGGTGAGGGGGATCACAGTGACACGGAGGTGAGTGTGGTGAGCAGGGAACACAGTGACACGGAGGTGAGTGTGGTGAGGGGGAACGCAGTGACATGGAGGTGAGTGTGGTGAGGGGGAACGCAGTGACACGGAGGTGAGTGTGATGAGCAGGGAACACAGTGACACGGAGGGGAGCGTGGTGAGGGGGAACACAGTGACACGGAGGTGAGTGTGGTGAGGGGGAACACAGTGACACGGAGGGGAGCATGGTGAGCAGGGAACACAGTGACACGGAGGGGAGCATGGTGAGCAGGGAACACAGTGACACGGAGGGGGGCACGGTGAGCAGGGAACACAGTGACACGGTGGGGAGCATGGTGAGCAGGGAACACAGTGACACGGAGGGGAGCACGGTGAGCAGGGAACACAGTGACACGGAGGGGAGCATGGTGAGCAGGGAACACAGTGACACGGAGGGGAGCACGGTGAGCAGGGAACACAGTGACAGGAGGGGAACATGGTGTGTAGGGAACACAGTGACACGGAGGGGAGCATGGTGAGCAGGGAACACAGTGACACGGAGGGGAGCATGGTGAGTAGGGAACACAGTGACACGGAGGGGAGCATGGTGAGCAGGGAACACAGTGACACGGAGGGGAGCATGGTGAGCAGGGAACACAGTGACACGGAGGGGAGCACGGTGAGCAGGGAACACAGTGACACGGTGGGGAGCATGGTGAGCAGGGAACACAGTGACACGGAGGGGAGCACGGTGAGCAGGGAACACAGTGACACGGAGGGGAGCATGGTGAGCAGGGAACACAGTGACACGGAGGGGAGCACGGTGAGCAGGGAACACAGTGACAGGAGGGGAACATGGTGAGCAGGGAACACAGTGACACGGAGGGGAGCATGGTGAGCAGGGAACACAGTGACACGGAGGGGAGCATGGTGAGCAGGGAACACAGTGACACGGAGGGGAGCATGGTGAGCAGGGAACACAGTGACACGGAGGTGAGCGTGGTGAGGGGGAACGCAGTGACACTGAGGTGAGTGTGGTGAGCAGGGAAAACAGTGACACGGAGGTGAGCGTGGTGAGGGGGAACACAGTGACACGGAGGTGAGCGTGGTGAGCAGGGAACACAGTGACACGGAGGGGAGCGTGGTGAGCAGGGAACACAGTGACAGGAGGGGAACATGGTGAGCAGGTAACACAGTGACACGGAGGGGAGCGTGGTGAGCAGGGAACACAGTGACAGGAGGGGAACATGGTGAGCAGGTAACACAGTGACAGGAGGGGAACATGGTGAGCAGGGAACACAGTGACAGGGAGGTGAGTGTGGTGAGGGGGAACACAGTGACAGGAGGGGAACATGGTGAGCAGGGAACACAGTGACACGGAGGGGAGCATGGTAAGTAGGGAACACAGTGACACGGAGGGGAGCATGGTGAGCAGGGAACACAGTGACACGGAGGGGAGCGTGGTGAGCAGGGAACACAGTGACACGGAGGGGAGCGTGGTGAGCAGGGAAAACAGTGACACGGAGGTGAGCGTGGTGAGGGGGAACACAGTGACACGGAGGGGAGCATGGTGAGCAGGGAACACAGTGACACGGAGGTGAGTGTGGTGAGCAGGGAAAACAGTGACACGGAGGTGAGCGTGGTGAGGGGGAACACAGTGACACGGAGGGGAGCGTGGTGAGCAGGGAACACAGTGACACGGAGGTGAGTGTGGTGAGCAGGGAACACAGTGACACGGAGGTGAGTGTGGTGAGCAGGGAACACAGTGACACGGAGGTGAGTGTGGTGAGGGGGTACACAGTGACACGGAGGTGAGTGTGATGAGCAGGGAACACAGTGACATGGAGGTGAGTGTGGTGAGGGGGAACACAGTGACACGGAGGTGAGTGTGGTGAGCAGGGAACACAGTGACACGGAGGTGAGTGTGGTGAGGGGGAACACAGTGACACGGAGGTGAGTGTGGTGAGCAGGGAACACAGTGACACGGAGGTGAGTGTGGTGAGGGGGAACACAGTGACACGGAGGTGAGTGTGGTGAGCAGGGAACACAGTGACACGGAGGGGAGCATGGTGAGTAGGGAACACAGTGACACGGAGGGGAGCATGGTGAGCAGGGAACATAGTGACACGGAGGGGAGCATGGTGAGTAGGGAACACAGTGACACGGAGGGGAGCATGGTGAGCAGGGAACACAGTGACACGGAGGGGAGCGTGGTGAGCAGGGAAAACAGTGACACGGAGGTGAGCGTGGTGAGGGGGAACACAGTGACACGGAGGGGAGCATGGTTAGCAGGGAACACAGTGACACGGAGGGGAGCACGGTGAGCAGGGAACACAGTGACACGGAGGGGAGCACGGTGAGCAGGGAACACAGTGACACGGAGGTGAGTGTGGTGAGCAGGGAACACAGTGACACGGAGGGGAGCACGGTGAGCAGGGAACACAGTGACACGGAGGGGAGCACGGTGAGCAGGGAACACAGTGACACAGAGGGGAGCATGGTGAGCAGGGAACATAGTGACACGGAGGTGAGCGTGGTGAGCAGGGAACATAGTGACACGGAGGGGAGCATGGTGAGTAGGGAACACAGTGACACGGAGGGGAGCATGGTGAGCAGGGAACATAGTGACACGGAGGGGAGCATGGTGAGTAGGGAACACAGTGACACGGAGGGGAGCATGGTGAGCAGGGAACACAGTGACACGGAGGGGAGCGTGGTGAGCAGGGAACACAGTGACACGGAGGGGAGCACGGTGAGGGGGAACACAGTGACACGGAGGGGAGCATGGTTAGCAGGGAACACAGTGACACGGAGGGGAGCACGGTGAGCAGGGAACACAGTGACACGGAGGGGAGCACGGTGAGCAGGGAAAACAGTGACACGGAGGTGAGTGTGGTGAGGGGGAACACAGTGACACGGAGGTGAGTGTGGTGAGGGGGAACACAGTGACACGGAGGTGAGTGTGGTGATCGGGGAACACAGTGACACGGAGGTGAGTGTGGTGAGGGGGAACACAGTGACACGGAGGTGAGTGTGGTGATCGGGGAACACAGTGACACGGAGGTGAGTGTGGTGAGGGGGAACACAGTGACACGGAGGTGAGTGTGGTGATCGGGGAACACAGTGACACGGTGGTGAGTGTGGTGAGGGGGAACACAGTGACACGGAGGTGAGTGTGGTGAGCAGGGAACATAGTGACACGGAGGTGAGCGTGGTGAGCAGGGAACATAGTGACACGGAGGGGAGCATGGTGAGTAGGGAACACAGTGACACGGAGGGGAGCATGGTGAGCAGGGAACATAGTGACACGGAGGTGAGCGTGGTGAGCAGGGAACATAGTGACACGGAGGGGAGCATGGTGAGTAGGGAACACAGTGACACGGAGGGGAGCATGGTGAGCAGGGAACATAGTGACACGGAGGGGAGCATGGTGAGTAGGGAACACAGTGACACGGAGGGGAGCATGGTGAGCAGGGAACACAGTGACACGGAGGGGAGCGTGGTGAGCAGGGAACACAGTGACACGGAGGGGAGCACGGTGAGGGGGAACACAGTGACACGGAGGGGAGCATGGTTAGCAGGGAACACAGTGACACGGAGGGGAGCACGGTGAGCAGGGAACACAGTGACACGGAGGGGAGCACGGTGAGCAGGGAAAACAGTGACACGGAGGTGAGTGTGGTGAGGGGGAACACAGTGACACGGAGGTGAGCGTGGTGAGGGGGAACACAGTGACACTGAGGTGAGCGTGGTGAGCAGGGAACACAGTGACACGGAGGTGAGTGTGGTGAGGGGGAACACAGTGACACGGAGGTGAGTGTGGTGAGGGGGAACACAGTGACACGGAGGTGAGTGTGGTGATCGGGGAACACAGTGACACGGAGGTGAGTGTGGTGAGGGGGAACACAGTGACACGGAGGTGAGTGTGGTGAGCAGGGAACGCAGTGACACGGAGGTGAGTGTGGTGAGGGGGAACACAGTGACACGGATGTGAGTGTGGTGATCTGGGAATACAGTGACACGGAGGTGAGTGTGGTGAGCAGGGAACACAGTGACACGGAGGTGAGTGTGGTGAGGGGGAACACAGTGACACGGAGGTGAGTGTGGTGAGGGGGAACGCAGTGACAGGGAGGTGAGTGTGGTGAGCAGGGAACACAGTGACACGGAGGTGAGTGTGGTGAGGGGGATCACAGTGACACGGAGGTGAGTGTGGTGAGCAGGGAACACAGTGACACGGAGGTGAGTGTGGTGAGGGGGAACGCAGTGACACGGAGGTGAGTGTGGTGAGGGGGAACGCAGTGACACGGAGGTGAGTGTGATGAGCAGGGAACACAGTGACACGGAGGGGAGCGTGGTGAGGGGGAACACAGTGACACGGAGGTGAGTGTGGTGAGGGGGAACACAGTGACACGGAGGGGAGCACGGTGAGCAGGGAACACAGTGACACAGAGGTGAGTGTGGTGAGCAGGGAACACAGTTACACGGAGGGGAGCGTGGTGAGCAGGGAACACAGTGACACGGAGGTGAGTGTGGTGAGGGGGATCACAGTGACACGGAGGTGAGTGTGGTGAGCAGGGAACACAGTGACACGGAGGTGAGTGTGGTGAGCAGGGAACACAGTGACACGGAGGGGAGCATGGTGAGCAGGGAACACAGTGACACGGAGGGGGGCACGGTGAGCAGGGAACACAGTGACACGGTGGGGAGCATGGTGAGCAGGGAACACAGTGACACGGAGGGGAGCACGGTGAGCAGGGAACACAGTGACACGGAGGGGAGCATGGTGAGCAGGGAACACAGTGACACGGAGGGGAGCACGGTGAGCAGGGAACACAGTGACAGGAGGGGAACATGGTGAGCAGGGAACACAGTGACACGGAGGGGAGCATGGTGAGCAGGGAACATAGTGACACGGAGGGGAGCACGGTGAGCAGGGAACACAGTGACACGGAGGGGAGCATGGTGAGTAGGGAACACAGTGACACGGAGGGGAGCATGGTGAGCAGGGAACACAGTGACACGGAGGGGAGCATGGTGAGCAGGGAACACAGTGACACGGAGGGGAGCACGGTGAGCAGGGAACACAGTGACACGGTGGGGAGCATGGTGAGCAGGGAACACAGTGACACGGAGGGGAGCACGGTGAGCAGGGAACACAGTGACACGGAGGGGAGCATGGTGAGCAGGGAACACAGTGACACGGAGGGGAGCACGGTGAGCAGGGAACACAGTGACAGGAGGGGAACATGGTGAGCAGGGAACACAGTGACACGGAGGGGAGCATGGTGAGCAGGGAACACAGTGACACGGAGGGGAGCATGGTGAGTAGGGAACACAGTGACACGGAGGTGAGTGTGGTGAGGGGGAACACAGTGACACGGAGGTGAGTGTGGTGAGCAGGGAAAACAGTGACACGGAGGTGAGCGTGGTGAGGGGGAACACAGTGACACGGAGGGGAGCATGGTGAGCAGGGAACACAGTGACACGGAGGGGAGCGTGGTGAGCAGGGAACACAGTGACAGGAGGGGAACATGGTGAGCAGGGAACACAGTGACACGGAGGGGAGCATGGTAAGTAGGGAACACAGTGACACGGAGGGGAGCATGGTGAGGGGGAACACAGTGACACGGAGGGGAGCATGGTGAGCAGGGAAAACAGTGACACGGAGGGGAGCATGGTGAGCAGGGAACACAGTGACACGGAGGGGAGCATGGTGAGCAGGGAACACAGTGACACGGAGGTGAGTGTGGTGAGCAGGGAACACAGTGACATGGAGGCGAGTGTGGTGAGCAGGGAACACAGTGACACGGAGGTGAGTGTGGTGAGGGGGTACACAGTGACACGGAGGTGAGTGTGATGAGCAGGGAACACAGTGACATGGAGGTGAGTGTGGTGAGGGGGAACACAGTGACACGGAGGTGAGTGTGGTGAGCAGGGAACACAGTGACACGGAGGTGAGTGTGGTGAGTAGGGAACACAGTGACACGGAGGTGAGTGTGGTGAGCAGGGAACACAGTGACACGGAGGTGAGTGTGGTGAGGGGGAACACAGTGACACGGAGGTGAGTGTGGTGAGCAGGGAACACAGTGACACGGAGGTGAGTGTGGTGAGCAGGGAACACAGTGACACGGAGGTGAGTGTGGTGAGGGTGGTGAGCAGGGAACACAGTGACACGGAGATGAGTGTGGTGAGGGGGAACACAGTGACACGGAGGTGAGTGTGGTGAGGGGGAACACAGTGACACGGAGGTGAGTGTGGTGAGTAGGGAACACAGTGACACGGAGGTGAGTGTGGTGAGCAGGGAACACAGTGACACGGAGGTGAGTGTGGTGAGAGGGAACACAGTGACACGGAGGTGAGTGTGGTGAGCAGGGAACACAGTGACACGGAGATGAGTGTGGTGAGGGGGAACACAGTGACACTGAGGTGAGTGTGGTGAGCAGGGAACACAGTGACACGGAGGTGAGTGTGGTGAGCAGGGAACACAGTGACACGGAGGTGAGTGTGGTGAGGGGGAACACAGTGACACGGAGGTGAGCGTGGTGAGCAGGGAACACAGTGACACGGAGGTGAGTGTGGTGAGGGGGAACACAGTGACACGGAGGTGAGCGTGGTGAACAGGGAACACAGTGACACGGAGGTGAGTGTGGTGAGCAGGGAACGCAGTGACACGGAGGTGAGTGTTGTGATTGGGGAACGCAGTGACACGGAGGTGAGTGTTGTGATTGGGGAACGCAGTGACACGGAGGTGAGTGTAGTGATTGGGGAACGCAGTGACATGGAGGTGAGCATGGTGAGCAGGGAGCACTGTGATGCAGAGTGCCACCGGGTCTGAATTACTGATTAATCTCACCAATATATGGTCACTGTCCTTGTTTCTTGTTCCTGCCTCGCTCGCACTGGAACTCCAGGCTTTCGGATTCTTGTGTCGGATGTGTACATCCCTGGCACAGGCAGCATTTGATTCCCATAGTTTAGTTCCATTGGTTGGTTTGTGTCACTCAGTCATTTGAGAGGGCACTTAAGAGAATAAACCACATTGTTGTTTGTCTGAATTCACAGGTAGGCAAAATGGGGAACCGGAATAGGTTTCTTCCTGAATGGACATAAATGAACCCGATGGGGTTTTATGACAATGTTACATGGTGACCTGCATTAGCACAGCCTCAGAGTGAAGGGCTGACCCCTGAGAATGAAGGTGTGGAGGAATGCCTTCAGCCAATGCCTGGGGAATCTGTGGATCTCATTGCCGTAGAGAGCTATGGAGGGCAAGTCATTGTGTGTACTTAAGACAGAGATAGGTGGATTCTTGATGAGTGAGAGATCAAGGGTTATGGCGAGAAGATGGGACAAGGAGCTGGAGAAACATAGCAGACAGGATTGGCTGGTGAAGCCGACTCACTCAGCCCAATGGTCTCATCCTGCTCTTCTGTGTTATGGTCATATTAGACTAGCTTTCTCATTTCCACATTTCCTTCCAATCACATTTGAACCAATCCTCGAGGCATTAGCCGTAGCCTTGGGATATCTAGTCCAATGACATGACCAACCATAACCACCTCCCCTGTCGAGAGTGTTCGTGATGAGCATTACCAGAAGAACATGAGATTCCAGTGAATGCACCCTGATGAGGCTTGTATAACTATTAACAATTTGCAGTGTTGCAGTGCAAGTGTGGCAGTGCTTATGTTTCTTAAAAATCGCACTGATTCCCCCAAGCTGAGGCCATCAGAGCTGACAGAGTTTCTGGAAGTCAGGAGACATGGGAAAGAGTAGACTGCAATTGAAAGCTAAGGGTTTGGGTTCTAACAGTGGCAGATTGCAGCGAGGACAATAATCAGTCAGACTGGATGACATCTGTAGAAATCCCCAGTGTATGCTATGTACTCTTGCTTATACACAGTTTCTTATCTGGATTAATATTTATGCAGTTATGGAATTAATTCTCAATCTCTTCCATCTTCAGAGCACTGCACAGGATTCTGGATTATACGCAGAGAAAGCTGCTCGGCACAAATTGTCAGACATCATTCAGCGGCAGCTCCTGCTATTCAGGGCTGCTCGCTGCTCACTCCCAGCAGCACACTGGTACATCAACAAACTCCGATATGCTCAAAAGGTCATGAATAAGGTAAATCCGAATAGCTAGAGGCACTCCCAACAAGAGACGAGCAGTTCCTGCCTCATCTGTGTCTCCCTCAGGCCTTTGAAAGGGAAAAATAGTCAGCAGTCCAATTGAATACAAAATGAGCTTGAAGTAGGAGACAGAGGGTAATGGTGGAGGGTGGATTTTCAGCCTGGGGGCCTGCCACCAGCAGTGTTCCACAGGGATCGGTACTAGATCCATTGTGGTTTGTGATTGAAATGACTGATTTGGATGAGAATATTGGAGGCATGTTTAATAAGTTTGCAGATGTCACCAATATTCGTGGTATAGTGGACAGCGAAGAAGGTTATCTAAGATTAACAGGCGGCACAGTGGCACAGTGGTTAGCACTGCTGCCTCACAGCGCCAGAGACCCGGGTTCAATTCCCGCCTCAGGCGACTGACTGTGTGGAGTTTGCACGTTCTCCCTGTGTCTGCGTGGGTTTCCTCCGGGTGCTCCGGTTTCCTCCCACAGTCCAAAGATGTGCAGGTCAGGTGAATTGGCCATGCTAAATTGCCCGTAGTGTTAGGTAAGGGGTAGATGTAGGGGTATGGGTGGGTTGCGTTTCGGCGGGGCGGTGTGGACTTGTTGGGCCGAAGGGCCTGTTTCCACACTGTAAGTAATCTAATCTAATCTAATCTAATCTAATCTAATTAAAAAGAGATCTTGATCAGTTGGGTCAATGGGCTGAGAAATGGCAGATGGAGTTTAATCCTGACCATGAATTCAAGGTATTGCATTTTGGTAAAAAAAACAAGGGCAGGACTAATGGCAGGGCCCTGGGGAACGTCGTAGAAAAGACAGGTGCAACGATTCAGGTACATAGTTCTTTGAAATTTGAATCACATGTAGACAGGGTGGTTAAGAAGGCATTTGACGTGCTTGCCTTCCTTGCTGAGACCTTTGAGAATAGGAGTTAGGACATCATGTTGAGGTTGTACAGGATGTAGGTGAGGTAAAAACAAGGCTTGCAGATGCTGGAAACCAGAGTCTAGATTAGGGTGTGCTGGAAAAGCACAGCAGGTCAGGCAGCATCTGAGGAGCAAGAAAATCGACGTTTCGGGCAAAAGCCCTTCATCAGGAATAGAGGCAGGAAGTCTCCAGGGTGGAGAGATAAATGAGAGGAAGGTGGGGGTGGGGCAAAAGTAGCATGGAGTACAATAGGTGAGTGGGGGTGGGGATGGGGGTGATAGGTCAGAGAGGAGGGTGGAGTGGATAGGTGAGAAGGGAGACTGGCAGGTCGGACAGGTCATGAGGGTGGTGCTGAGCTGGAAGGTTGGAGCTGGGGTGAGGTGGGTGAAGGGGAAATGAGGAAACTGATGAAGTCCACATTGATGCCCTGGGGTTGAAGTGTTCCGAGGTGGAAGATGAGGCGTTCTTCCTCCAGGCGTCGGGTGGTGAGGGAGCGGCGGTGAAGGAGGCCCAGGACCCGGCAGAGTGGGAGGGGGAGTTGAAATGTTGGGCCACAGGGCGGTGTGGTCGATTGGTGCGGGTGTCCCAGAGATGGTCCCAGAAGCGCTCTGCGAGGAGGCGCCCAGTCTCCCCAACGTAGAGGAGACCGCATCGGGAGCAACGGATACAATAAATGATATTGGTGGATGTGCAGGTAAAACTTTGATGGATGTGGAAGGCTCCTTTGGGGCCTTGGATGGAGGTAAGGGAGGAGTTGTGGGTGCAGGTTTTGCAATTTCTGCGGTGGTAGGGGAAGGTGGCAGGATGGGAGGGTGGGTTGTAGGGGGGCGTGGACCTGACCAGGTAGTCACGAAGGGAACAGTCATTGCGGAAGATGGAAAGGGGTGGGGAGGGAAATATATCCCTGGTGGTGGGGTCTGTTTGGAGGTGGCGGAAATGTCGGCGGATGATTTGGATTATGCGAAGGTTGGTAGGGTGGAAGGTGAATACCAGGGGGGTTCTGTCCTTGTTACGGTTGGAGGGGTGGGGTCTGAGGGCGGAGGTGTGGGATGTGGACGAGATGTGTTGGAGGGCATCTTTAACCACGTGGGAAGGGAAATTGCGATCTCTAAAGAAGGAGGCCATCTGGTTTGTCCTGTGGTGGAACTGGTCCTCCTGGGAGCAGATACGGCGGAGGCGGAGGAATTGGGAATACGGGATGGCATTTTTGCAAGAGGTAGGGTGGGAAGAGGTGTAATCCAGGTAGCTGTGGGAGTCGGTGGGTTTGTAAAGAATGTCAGTGTCAAGTCGGTCGTCACTGATGGAGATGGAGAGGTCCAGGAAGGGGAGGGAGGTGTCAGAGATGTTGGAATAGGTTATCCTTACTTCAGTTGTTGGTAAAGTGTTGGAAAAGGTTATAAGAGATAGTAGGATTTATTTTCATCTCGAAAAGAATAATTTGATTAAGGATAGTCAGGACGATTTTGTGAAGGGTAGGTCGTGCCTCACAAACCTTATTGAGTTCTTTGAGAAGGTGACCAAACAGGTAGATGAGAGTAAACCGGTTGATGTGGTGTATATGGATTTCAGCAAGGCGTTCGATAAGGTTCCCCACAGTAGGCTATTGTACAAAATGCGGAGGAATGGGATTGTGGGAGATATAGCAGTTTGGATCAGTAATTGGCTTGCTGAAAGAAGACAGAGGGTGGTGGTTGATGGGAAATGTTCATCCTGGAGTCCAGTTACCAGTGGTGTACCACAAGGGTCGGTGTTGGGTCCACTGCTGTTCGTCATTTTTATAAATGACCTGGATGAGGGTGTAGAAGGATGAGTTAGTAAATTTGCAGACGATACTAAGGTCGGTGGAGTTGTGGATAGTGACGAAGGATGTTGCAGGTTACAGAGAGACATAGATAAGCTGCAGAGCTGGACTGAGAGGTGACAAATGGAGTTTAATGCGGACAAGTGTGAGGTGATTCACTTTGGTCGGAGTAACTGGAATGCAAAGTACTGGGCTAATGGTAAGATTCTTGGTAATGTAGATGAGCAGAGAGATCTCGGTGTCCAGGTACACAGATCCTTGAAAGTTGCCACCCAGGTTGACAGGTTTGTTAAGAAACTGAAAAATGTTTTGCTGGAAAAGCGCAGCTGGTCAGGCAGCATCCAAGGAGCAGGAGAATCGACGTTTCGGGCATAAGCCCTTCTTCAGGAATCCTGAAGAAGGGTTTATGCCTGAAACGTCGATTCTCCTGCTCCTTGGATGCTGCCTGACCTGCTGCGCTTTTCCAGCAAAACATTTTTCAGATCTGATCTCCAGCATCTGCAGTCCTCACTTTCTCCTTGGGTTGTTAAGAAGGCATACAGTGTTTTAGCTTTTATTCATAGAGGGATCGAGTTCCGGAACTATGAGGTTATGCTGCAGCTGTACAAAACTCTGGTGCAGCCACACTTGGAGTATTGTGTACAGTTCTGGTCACCGCATTATAAGAAGGATGTGGAAGCTTTAGAAAGGGTGCAGAGGAGATTTACCAGGATGTTGCCTGGTATGGAGGGAAGGTCTTACGAGGAAAGGTTGAGGGACTTGAGGCTGTTTTCGTTAGAAAGAAGAAGGTTGAGAGGTGACTTAATAGAGACATACAAGATAATCAGAGGGTTAGATAGGGTGGACAGGGACAGCCTTTTTCCAAGTATGGTGACAGCGAGCACGAGGAGGCATAGCTTTAAATTGAGGAGTGATAGAGATAGGACAGATGTCAGAGGTAGTTTCTTTACTCAGAGTAGTAAGGGTATGCAATGCTTTGCCTGCAACGGTAATAGATTCGCCAACTTTAAGTACATTTAAGTCGTCATTGGACAAGCATATGGACGTACATGGAATAGTGTAGGTTAGATGGGCTTCAGATTGGTATAACAGGTCAGCGCAACATCGAGAGCCGAAGGGCCTGTACTGCACTGTAATGTTCTATAGAGATGGTCCAGGTAAATTTGAGGTTGGGGTGGAAGGTATTAGTAAAGTGGATGAATTGCTCAACCTCCTCGCGGGAGCACGTGGTGGCGCCAATGCAGTCATCAATGTAGCGGAGGAAGAGGTGGGGAGTGGTGCCGGTGTAATTACGGAAGATCAACTGCTCTACGTAGCCAACAAAGAGACAGGCATAGCTGGGGCCCATACGTGTGCCCATGGCTACCCCTTTTGTCTGGAGGAAGTGGCAGGATTTGAAGGAGAAATTGTTAAGGGTGAGGACCAGTTCAACCAAACGAATGAGAATGTCAGTGGAAGGGTACTGTTGGGAACGTCGGGAGAGGAAGAAACGGAGGGCTTGGAGGCCCTGGTCATGGCGGATGGAGGTGTAGAGGGATTGGATATCCATGGTGAAGATGAGACTTTGGGGCTGGGAAACGGAAGTCTTGGAGGAGGTGGAGGGCGTGGGTGGTGTCTCGAACAGATGTGGGGAGTTCCTGGACTAGGGGGGATAGGACAGTGTCGAGGTATGTAGAGATGAGTTAAGTGGGGCAGGAGCATGCTGAGACAATGGGTCGGCCAGGGTGGTCAGGCTTGTGGATCTTGGGAAGGAGGTAGAACTGGGCAGTGCGGGATTTCCGGACTATGAGGTTGGAAGCTGTGGGTGGGAGATCTCCTGAGGTGATGAGGTTCTGTATGGTCTGGGAGATGATAGTTTGGTGATGAGGGGTGGGGTCATGATTGAGGGGGCGATAGGAGAAGGTGTCTTTGAATGGCATCTGGCTTCAGCAGTGTAGAGGTCAGTGCGCCAGACTACCATGCACCCCATTTATCTGCTGGTTTGATGATGAGGTTTGATTGGAGCCTCTTCTAGAATACTGTGTGCAGCTCTGGACAGGGTTCAAACCCAGATTTATCAGGATGTTGCCAGGAATGGAGGGTTTCAGGTATAAAAATAGAGTAGACCAACTCAAACTTCTTTCACGGGAGCCTAGGGTTTGAGGGGTGACCTTATAGGGGTTTGTAAGATCATGAGGGGTATAGGTAAATAATCCTCAGAGCATCTGCTATTTTCTCACTGACCCCCTTCAACATTCAAGGGAACAATTCATCTGGGATCTTACTCACTTCCAAGGATTCCAACTCTTCTAACATTTCTTCTCTCTTTGTGATTATTTTGTCTAATATTTCACACTGCTCCTCTTGGATGACTGTATCCACATTGTTCCTTTCCTTTGTGAGTATGGAGAAAAACGTTTAATTTAAATGTCTTCCCATTTTCACTCAGTTTCCCATCTTCATCTCTGATAGGTCGCACTTTTTCCCTTAACTGTTCTTTTGTTCTTTCTATAACAGTAAAACATCTCAGGATTTTTCTTTATCTTGCTTGCTAGTATATTTTCATGCCATCACTTTGATTACCTTATTTCTTTTTTTCACTTGACCCCTGTATTCCCTATACTATGATTTGGAGATGATGGTGTTTGACTGGGATATACAAAGTTAAAAATCCCACAACACCAGGTTACAGTCCAACAGGTTTAATTGGAAGCACTAGCTTTCGGAGCGACGCTCCTTCATCAGGTGGTTGTGGAGAATAAGATTGTAAGACACAGAATTTATAGTAGAAGTTTACAGTGTGATGTAACTGAAATTATATATTGAAAAAGACCTGGATTGTTTGTTAAGTCTCTCATCTTTTAGAATGACCATGTTGGTTTCAGCTCTTTCATATGCAAATTGCAAACCTTTTTTAAAAGTTACATTCTCAAGTGAACTTTAACATTTGGTGTCATGTCGGCCCAGATAATGTATTGAAGGTGTGAAAGTGTAGTCCTCACTTTCTCCTTGAAGGTGTGAGGTGCCCTGTGTGAGACTGTCTGTGCCACAATGGTCAGACTGATCAAATCTAAAAAACAGATTTACAGAATCTTACATGGATTCGTGCACACACCAGATCTGCTCAGATGAGGAGGAACGTGACTGGCACCTGCATGTACTCAGGGATGCCCTCATAAGAACAGGGATATGATGCTCAACTCATCGACTGCCAGTTGTGACGTGCCACAGCGAGAAACCGTAATGACCTCCTCAGGAGACTGACACATGCTGCAACCGACAGGGGACCCTTCCTTGTCCAGTACTTCCCAGGAGCTGAAAAACTACGCCATGTTCTTCACAGTCTACAGCACATTATCGATGAGAATGAGCACCTCGCTAACACCTGCCCCACACCTCCACTTCTCACCTTTAAACAATCACCAAACCTCAAATGGATCATTGTTTGTAGTAAACTGCCTGGCCTTCAGGACCACACCATACAACCCTGTCATAGCAGACACTACAAGACATGTCAGAGTGTCAATACGGGTACCACCATTGCACGTGGGGACACCACCCACCAAGTACGCGGCAGGTACTCATGTGACTCGGCCAACGTTGTCTATCTCATATGCTGCAGGCAAGGGTGCCCTGAGGCATGGTACATTGGTGAGACCGAGCAGAGGCTACGGCAATGGATGAATGGGCACCGCACAACAATCACCAGACAGGAGGGTTCCCTCCCAGTCAGAGAACACTTCAGCGGGCCGGGACATTGGATTTTGGACCTTCGGGCGACCATCCTCCAAGGCAGACTTCAGGACAGGCAACAACGCAGAGTGGCCGAGCGGAGGCTGATAGCTAAGTATGGTACCCATGGGGATAGCCTCACCTGGGACCTTGGGTTCATGTCACACTACAGGTGACCCCATTGCACTATATACTCTCTCTCTCTCTCTCTCTGTCTCCAACAGACACATTCACTCAAGCAGACCCTCTCTCATGCACTCACACATACACCCTCTCACAGACTTAAACCCTTTACAGTCGCACTCACACACATACACACACTCTCTCACGCCCCCCACACACCCACATGCACACATACACATATAAGTTTGTGGCGTGAATTTGTACTTGCAGAATTACATTTTACTTTTCTCAAAACTGCATGAATCATTTTTTTAGATTATATCAGTCTGACCATTGTGGCACAGACAGCCTCACACAAGGCAGCTCACATCTTCAATACATTATCTGGGCCGACATGACACCAAGTGTTAAAGTTCACTTGAGAATGTAACTTTTTAAAATGTTCTGGGATTTACATATGAAAGAACTGAAACCAACATGGTCTTTCTAAAAGATGAGAGACTTAACAAACAATCCAGGTCTTTTTCAATATATAATTTCAGTTACATCACACTGTAAACTTTTGCTATAAATTCCGTGTCTTACAATCCTATTCTCCACAACCACCTGATGAAGGAGCAGTGCTCTGAAAGCCAGTGCCTCTAAATAAACCTGTTTGGAATATAACCTGGTGTTGTGTGATTTGTACCCCCTATACTATGCTGTCTGCAGTGTTGGGATTTTTGTGACTATCATAAGGTTTCTTCTTCTGTTTAATTTTCTGCTATATTTTTAAGACAACAATGGGGGTCAAGATTTGGCAGTACCATTCTTATTTGTAGAGGGGACCTGTCTGCTTTGTGCCGTGAGGATCTCACTCTTTGCTGCCTCACATTGGTTAAGCACTGGATAATCCTTTCGCAGGTCCTGTCCAGTCCAACTCAGACACATCATTTCAGTTTTGTAAAACTTGCCATCCCCCAGTTAAAAATCCTTTACTCCTGATTTACCTCTGTCCTTTTCTATATTAATACTAAATCTAACTAATAGAATCCCTACAATGTGGAAGCAGGCCATTCAGTCCACACCAACCCTTTGAAGACTATCCCACCCTGTCCCTGTAACCCGACATTTCCCATGGCTAACCCACCTAACCTGTACATCCCTGGACACTGTGGGGAAATTTAGCATGGCTAATCCACCTGACCTGCACATCTTTGGACTGTGGGAGGAAACTGGAGCACCCGGAGCAAACCCATGCAGACACAGGGAGAATATGCAAACTCCACACAGACAGTGGCCCGAGGCTGGAATTGAATCTGGGTGCCTGGTGCTGTGAGGCAGCAGTGCTAACCACTGAGTCACCGTGCTGTTCCAGAATTGTGGTCAGTATCCTCGATATGATGACCAACAGTGACTTCACCCACTTGCCTGTCTTCATTTCCTGAAACTAAATCCAGAATTTGTTTTTAAAAAATTCCTGGACACAGTACATGAAGTTTTCATGCTCAATGCGCCTTTATATTGTTTAAAACCCAGTTGATACTGGGCTACTTAAAGTTTCCTACTGTTATTGCCCTCTTATTCCTACAGGCAGCAATTTGTCTTCATGTGTTCGACTATCTCCCTCTCACTGTTTGGGAGTCTGCAGTGTCCTTCTAGTAATGTGATTGTCCCTTTTTATTCCTAAACTCAACACATAAAGTTTCAGTTGTTAACCCATTTTGTGCATCATCCCGTCTCACAACGGGAGTTGATTCTGTAACTAGCATTGCTATCCCCAATCCATTTTTGTCACCCAGTCTATCCTGCCTGAAAACTTTATATCAAAGGACATTGAGCTGCCAATTGTGCCCCACCTTTAGCCAGGTTTCCGTTATAGCAATGACATTGTATTGCCTTGTGTCGATCTGTGGCCTTAGTTCACCTGCCTTCTTTGTAATCCTCCTTGCATTGAAGTATAAACAGCTCAACCCGTCCATTTCCTTTGCTGGACATTTCTGAGGCACTGGCTACATCACTAACTAATGTTAACCCTCCCATTTCCTAATCTGAATCTGACCCATCTAAACCTACACTTCGGTTCCCTCTTTCCTGCCAGATTAGTTTCAAACTTCACCAGTGGAACTAGCAAAAGCCCCCAGGAGGGGATTTGTCCCAACTCTGTCCAGATACAACCTGTCAGACTTCCCCAGAAACAGTCCCAATCCCTGAAGGATCTAAACCCCTGTCTGGTACACCATTCCTACAGCCACGCATTCATCTGATTGATCCTATTCATGCTCTATCTAGCATGTGGCACTGGGAGGAATCCTGAGTTTACTACGTTTGAGGTGCTGCATTTTAATTTACATCCTAACTTCCTATGTTTAGCTTTCAGGTCCTCATCCCTTGTTTGGCTTTGTTGTTGGCACCTATATGTACCATGACCACTGGCTGTTCCCCCTCCCGCTCCAGAATGTCCTGCAGCCGCTCTGTGACATCCCTGACCCTAGCACCAGGGAGGCAACACGCCATCTTGGATTCACATCTGTGGCCATACAAACACCTGCCTGTACCCCTTATATTACCCCTTCATGAGGCTGTCAACTTGGTTGATACTGCTTTCCCCTGGGAGGTCATTCCCCCACCCACAAACATTAGCCAAAGTAGAATATCTATCTGAGAGGGGATGACCACAGGGGACCCCTGCACCTCTTTCTTTAGCCTTTTACTTTGTTTAATGGTCATCCATTTCCTTTCTATCTGTGTAATCCTCACCTGTGGTATACCCACCTTGCTAAATGTACTGTCCACGGTATTCTGAGCATCCCAGATGCTCCACAGTGAGTCTACCCACAGCTCCCAGCCCCAAAAGGTGGTGAGCGTGTAGCTGTACATGCTTCATGCACACATAATCATCAGGGACACTTATTTCCCACAATGCACAAGCGGAGCACACCACAGGCCTGAGGTCTCCTATCATCACCTTTACCCTTTCAAGAGATTTTAATTAAGCAAGGGACTTTCCTTCATTTCAAACACTTCTAATATAATCAAAATGTCCTATCTTTATTTAAGCTAATGTATAATCCTTTAAAATCTGTAAGAAAATGCTCTGCAGGTATCACTTACCAATTGACTGTTTCCGCTGGGGCTGTGTCAATTTCTAAATTGCTCAGATTGAGACTGAGCACCACACTCAGTCTTTCAACTTCACCTAGTCCCGTCTCACCTTGAGCTGTTTTCACCCAACTCCAGAGCACTCTCGTTTACCCAAGCAGCACTCACAGTACAGTAAGCAGCACACCCTCCTTCCTTTCTTTCAACTCTGCACCTTCACTTACCTAATTCCCCTTCTCACTGCCTCCAGTTTATCCCTGTCCTGCCCAATCCGACTCTGAATTGATCCCTGCCAACCTATTCCACCACTTGGTTACTGCCAGTTTGATGACTGTTCTTACCATGCTGCAGCTTCATCCACATCGAGGGCCAGAGGGCCTATACTGCACTGTCCTGTTCATTGGGGCAGAGAGCCACCTTCCTTCCAAGGGTTTCTCTTCTAGGGAGGGACTGGTGCCTTGTGTTAATTGGGCCCTTGATGAGTAAAGGGATCAAGGGTTACGGGGAGAAAGCAGGAAAATGGAGTTGGGAAACATATCAGCCACGATTGAATGGTGGAACAGACCTGATGGGCTAAATGGCCCAATCCTGCTCCGATAACTTGTGGCCTTATGGGCTGTGAAGGGTTGGGTTGGGCAAATTGCTGACTCAGCCTTGAGGGGCTGGAGGAGAGATTGAATGCCTCTGTGTTTGTGCTGCTGTGCTGTGCTGTGGGGGTTTGAAGCTGAAAAATGTGTTGCTGGAAAAGCGCAGCAGGTCGGGCAGCATCATAGGAGCAGGAGAATCGACGTTTCGGGCATAAGCCCTTCTTCAGAAATTATGAAAGTGTGTCCAGCAGGCTAAGATAAAAGGTAGGGAGGAGGGACTTGGGGGAGGGGTGTTGGAAATGCGATAGGTGGAAGGAGGTCAAGGTGAGGGAGATAGGCCGGAGTGGGGTGGGGGCGGAGAGGTCAGGAAGAAGATTGCAGGTCAAGAAGGCGGTGCTGAGTTCGAGGGTTGGGACTGAGATAAAGTGGGGGGAGGGGAAATGAGGAAGCTGGAGAAATCTGCATTCATCCCTGGTGGTTGGAGGGTTCCTAGGCGGAAGATGAGGCGCTCTTCCTCCAGGCGTAGTGTTGCCATGGTCTGGCGATGGAGGAAGCCAAGGACCTGCATGTCCTTGGCAGAGTGGGAGGAGGAGTTAAAGTGTTCAGCCACAGGGTGGTTGGGTTGGATTGTCTGGTGTCCCAGAGGTGTTCTCTGAAACGTTCCGCAAGTAGGCGGCCTGTCTCCCCAATATAGAGGAGGCCACATTGGGTGCAG
The DNA here is from genome assembly GCF_037043375.1 of Chiloscyllium plagiosum. Classification (NCBI taxonomy): domain Eukaryota; kingdom Metazoa; phylum Chordata; class Chondrichthyes; order Orectolobiformes; family Hemiscylliidae; genus Chiloscyllium; species Chiloscyllium plagiosum. The sequence goes on along the minus strand of NW_028270140.1, from coordinate 160,216,108 downwards.
CGGATGCAGTAAATGATGTGTGTGGAGGTACAGGTGAATTTGTGACGGATATGGAAGTCTCCCTTGGGGCCTTGGAGGGAAGCGAGGGGGGAGGTATGGGCGCAAGTTTTGCATTTCTTGCGGTTGCAGGGGAAGGTGCCGGGTGTGGAGATTGGGTTGGTGGGGGGTGTGGACCTGACGAGGGAGTCACGGAGGGAGTGGTCTTTCCGGAACGCTGATAGGGGAGGAGAAGGAAATATATCCCTGGTGGTGGGGTCCGTTTGGAGGTGGCGGAAATGACAAAGAATGATCCGATGTATCCGGAGTTGGTAGGGTGGTAGGTGAGGACCAGTGGGGTTCTGTCCTGGTGGCGGTTGGAGGGGCGGGGCTCAAGGGCGGAGGAGCGGGAAGTGGAGGAGATGGGGTGAAGGGCACCGTCAACCACGTCTGGGGGGAAATTGTGGTCTTTGAAGAAGGAGGCCATCTGGGTTGTTTGGTTTTGGAACTGGTCCTCCTGGGAGCAGATGCGGCGGAGACGAAGGAATTGGGAATATGGGATGGCGTTTTTACAGGGGGCAGGGTGGGAGGAGGTGTAGTCCAGGTAGCTGTGGGAGTCAGTCAGTTTATAGTAAACGTCCGTGTTGAGTCGGTCGTCCGAGATAGAAATGGAGAGGTCTAGGGGAGACAAGCCGCCTACTTGCGGAACGTTTCAGAGAACACCTCTGGGACACCCAGACCAACCAACCCAACCACCCTGTGGCTGAACACTTTAACTCCCCCTCCCACTCCACCAAGGACATGCAGGTCCTTGGACTCCTTCATCGCCAGACCATAGCAACACGACGCCTGGAGGAAGAGCGCCTCATCTTCCACCTAGGAACCCTCCAACCACAAGGGATGAATGCAGATTTCTCCAGTTTCCTCATTTCCCCTCCCCCCACCTTGTCTCAGTCCCAACCCTCGGATTCAGCACCACCTTCTTGACCTGCAATCTTCTTCCCGACCTCTCCGCCCCCACCCCCTCTCCAGCCTGTCACCCTCACCTTAACCTCCTTCCACCTATCGCATTCCGAACACCCCTCCCCCAAGTCCCTCCTCCCTACCTTTTATCTTCGCCTGCTTGGCACACCCTCCTCATTCCTGAAGAAGGGCTTATGCCCGAAATGTCGATTCTCCTGTTCCTTGGATGCTGCCTGACCTGCTGCGCTTTTCCAGCAACACATTTTTCAGCTCTGATCTGTGCAAACTCCTGTGTGGAGTTTGCACGTTCTCCCCGTGTCTGTGTGGGTTTCCTCCGGGTGCTCCGGTTTCCTCCCACAGTCCAAAGATGTGCAGGTCAGGTGAATTGGCCATGCTAAATTGCCCGTAGTGTTAGGTAAGGGGTAAATGTAGGGGTATGGGTGGGTTGCGCTTCGGCGGGTCGGTGTGGACTTGTTGGGCCGAAGGACTAGTTTCCACACTGTAAGTAATCTAATCTAATCTCCAGCATCTGCAGTCCTCACTTTCTCCTGTGGGAGTTTGAAGGTTGGTTTTTAACATTGTCACTGATTCCTTAGCTGATCTCTTTGTTTGCTGTTAGATCAGAGGAAAGGCTGGTCTCCATCCACTCCCTCCCTTCCCTGACTCGTTGCTACGTTATGGGAAAGCTCGGAGCAGTTTCTTCAGACCGGGAGCTGGGGGCGATGCAAGCTCTGATGCAATCTCCAGCGCAGTAATCAGTGAGTACATTACCACCAGCTGTCTCCTTGTTTTCCCTTACCCTCTCTCCTGATACCCTTGGTGTGATGTGACATCCACAGGCACCAACAACGCTCTGCTGCTCACCTGCTGGATGTCAACAGGATATTTAGCCATGAGCAAATTGCAGCCTAAGCCTGATGTGTCTTCCCCAGCAGCTCCGGCCGAGATATGACAAAGCACAGTGTGGAGCAGGACCCTGCACTGGCTCTCGCTCCACTTCTTAAACCAAGGCTGCAGAATCTCACCAAGCATCAGCCTTCTTGAGACCCAGCTGGGCAAGTGGGCCTGGTTGACTACATAATACTGACGATATAAAGCCTAGCAGCAGGAGGCCATTCAGTCCACTGAACCTGCTGTCTATTCAGTATGGTCGTCACGAATATTTCCCAACATTATCCCTTTATACCACTGAGCTAATCAACGTCATTACTTTAGCTTATAGCACTGTGATTTATCCATGACTACATGTCCAATGCAGTCTGGGGTAGAGAATTCCAAACATTCAGAACCTTCTCAGGAAAGGATTTCTCCTCATCTTGGTTATAAGTGGTCCCACTTTATTTTCAAATTATGTCCCCTAGACTCCCATGGGTTCTAGATTCCCATCCAAGGGAAAGTACAGATAAAACCTAACTTGAAGTAATTTTTAGTTCTTAAAAAATGTATTCATGTCAGACAATCTGGCCCAGGCTGCCGTCCCCTGAGAACCCATCACCCTCACCAGTATTGAAAATTGAAAACAGATTAGCAAACAGATTCGGTTCAGGACAAACAGGGTCTCCTGCATTACACTCATTCTCTCTGACTGCCTGGCAGTTACCCATTCCCTCACCACATAGACAATGCTAACTATGATGTGACCATCTGTCTGCAGATGCTCTCCACACAGTCCTCTACCTGTGAAGGTGCAGCAGAGACTCCAACCAGAAACCAAAGCTGAACACAGTGACACTTCCTGCTAAGGTCCTTGTCCAAGTTACATGCTGGGTCCAGAGTTTCCCTTGCAGCATGTACACTCCACGTGGCTAAACTGTCTTGTTTATTACAATTAAAGGAAGTACGGTACTTACCCATTACTCACCAATTAGCTTCCTCCAATTCGCAGCCTGAGGCTGAGTTGTGAAAAGAAGTAAAAGCGAGGAGCTCCCTTCTCCTTTTCACTGAACTCCTTTCCTCATCAAACTCTCGGTCCTCTGGAATGGACAATAAATACTAGCTTAGGCAACAACATTCTCATCCCATGAATAAATAAAAAACAAACTAAAACTTACTTCAAGTTAGGTTTCATTTCAAGTGTCTAGATCAGAGTGGTGCTGAAAAGGCACAGTAGGTCAGGCAGCATCCAGGGGGCAGGAAAATCGATGTTTCGGGCAAAAGCCCTTCATCAGGAATAGAGGCAGGGTGCCTGCAGAGTGGAGAGGGGGGTGGGGAGAAAGTAGCATAGAGTACAATAGGTGAATGGGGGTGGGGCTGGTGTAGATGCTCTCTGAGAGTAACTCTAATTGTTGAAGAGTTTACTGTTAGAACTGGATTCCAAGAGTTTGAATTCAGTTGTTTTTTTGCTTTTGCATCAAAGAGGCCCCTGTCAGTGCTGCCTTGTCTGTCCGTATGGAGGACAGTTGAGAGTTAACCAAATTGCTAAATTAAAGAAGAAGTAGAGGCTACCACCTCTGGTAGAGAGTGAGGATCGGACAGTGAGTAACGACACAGGATTTTACAACAATAGACAGCACTTACCATTAGACTAGGTTTTTAATGAATTCAAATACCGCCAACTCCACAGTGGGAATCCAACCCATATCCCCAGAATTTTAGCTCAGGTTCTAGACTACTAACGCAGTGACATTACCAGTAGGCCACTGCCTCCCATGTTAGTAACCCTGAGCAAGGGCTGAGGATTGCTTGTTTTGTCGAAATGGAATATTGAGCCAGTGGAAGGTGGTAAGTAGACAGGCAGCTCCGATCAAAGGACAAACCAATCCAGCACATCCTTGCTGCTGTTGTGACTTCTTCTCCTCTTCAGAGCCTTCTCTGGGGAACTTCTAGTGGCAGCTTCCTCACAAGCCCTGGGCTGACAAAAGGATGCAACCCTCCCAACCCCTTCCTGCTGACAAAATGCTGGTGCAGCCAGACAGTTTCTTGTCGTATGGGACATAGTTAGTGATGTTGATTTTTAGCTGACTTCATGTGGTGAGGAGCTGATTCAGATCCCAGCCTGCCCCATGTATCACATCCAGGATGCTTGCAGTCCATTCCCCCAGGTCTACCATTAGGTACTGTTGAAATTCAATGTCTTATCCCACTTTCTGTCTTCAAGGTTGCTGTATTTTGCATTAGTATGGCTTGTGGGTGCACCTCACTGAAGGCAGTACTGGAATTGTGTGTCAGTCAGAGTGAACCTGCCGCCCCCACACTCTCAGGCCCTCATCAGTTACGGGCACTAGATCATGGACAAGCTTGAGGAAGGTGAACAGAGTTTGTGAGAAGAGCAGTTGTGTGGATGTAAGAGAGAAGTATGGAAGAATCACACAGGTTGATGAAGAAAGTGGCAAAGTAGAAAGAGAGTGAGATATCAGGGAAAGGGATTCCTGGATAGAGATAGGACAGACTGGAGAGTGACAGGGAAGGTCAGGGTGGTAACAAAGAGAGATTACCTGATGCTGGATATAAATCAGTGCTCACTGTCATCATTATTGTCGCTGGGGATTATTGTCAGCAGCATTCACATTGTGTAGCGCACAGACTGAGCTGTGGCAGTGCTGCCTGAAGGCTGTCATTGTAACATGCACTTGTGTCTTTGCTTGGCAGGCTGTTTTCGAGACCTCTGTGGATTGTGCTGGATGTTCCATGTCCGTGAAAGGCTGAGTGAGAGCTGTCGCAAATATCAAAAAGCCAGAGACAATACCAGATCCTCTCAGGTACTTTCCCTGACCCTGATGCACGAAGCTCTGAGAATAGAAGGAATGAACACAGGACAATTTAGTGATCTATGCCTTTTAAGGTGTTTGTTATGGTGTTGAGCTTTGTCTGGGAGCTGCCTGTTAATTCCTAGAAATGTAGAAACTAGGAGCATGAAGAGGCCATTCAGCCCTCTGTGCTGCTGTCCCCCACAGTACGATCATGGTTAACCCTGTATCTCAAAGCCACAACCCGGTTTCTCCCCATACTTTTACATGCTTTTAGTGTCCAGAAATCTAGCTGTATCTTTTTTAAATATATTCAGTGACTTGTTCGAGAATTTGACAAGTTTCCCACCTTTTATGTGAAGACATTTCACAGCCGAGGCAATATCCAGAAACCCAGGTAGTGTTCTCGGTCCCAAGTTTGAAGTCAACAAAAAAAACCTGCAATTAAGAGTCTAATGATGACCATGAAAGCATTGTTGATTGATTGAAAAATCTATCTGGTGTTTATATGTGACTCCAGTCCCACAGCAATGTGGGTGACTCTTTACTGCCCTCTGGGCAATGAGGAATGCAAGCCCAGCAAAATTCTCCTCATCCCAGTGTGAAATAGCTTATCACATAGCCTGAGACTGTATCCAGCATTGTCCTGCCTTGTCAGAATTTCACTGAGTGAAACTTGCAAAGAAGAGTGTTTCTCTGTTCATAAATGGTGCCAGACCTGCTGAGGTTCTCCATCCCCTTCTGACTGACAAACTCAGATCAAAAGAAAATGCTCATCAGGTTTCTGTACTTAACAGAAAATCGTTGTTCACGATAAGCAGATGGTCTTTCATCCTTGGCCCTGAGGAAATCTGAATTGCTGACTCATTTCTCTATATAACATCAACTGAACCACTTTTAAATTCCTTATTCATAAACAGACACACAAAGGTAGACATAACATGGATATTAACAACAACTAAAATCAAAAGAAATCAGAGAAGTACACTTCAATAGCACCAAAACAGAAGATGCTGGATAAACTCAGCAGAGCTGGCAGCATTTATGGAGAGAGAACAGAGTGAGGTTTTGAGCTCGGTAACCCTACCTCAGAGGTTATAATGAGGAGCTCTTCTTATTAACCTCACCCCTTTGCCTGTGGCTTGGTGACTTGAAGGTTAAATTGCCACCAGTCACCTTTCCCAACAAGAGCTGGGACTTTATCTCACTTGTGGTTCCTTGCCATTGACACATGGTGGTTTGCACACCAATGCTGTTTTATTCACTGGTTGAGAATTGGTCCTTTTACTGTTTCTGAAGGCATTTAGTTCTCCTTGAGGAGAGGATTGTGATAAAAGGTGAGTAGATGCCAGCCAGTTGTTCCTGAAGATTTTTTGGTATTGATACACAGGAGAGAGAGAGAGAGAGAGAGCTTTATTGCTGCTTTCACTGCATAAGTTATGTTTCCCTGCTGCATTGGCACCACACAAGCCATGGTAGCCTGGTTAGGAACCAAGCAAAACATTTGTTTACCTGAGTTCAGACCCATCCGCTCCATTCTGTCTCATAGAATCTACAGTGCAGAGGAGGCCCTTTGGCCTACCGAACCTATACTGTGAAAAGCACACTACATCCTACACAAGCCCCATTTTCCCACACTACATTCATAACCTTGAATGTTATGACGTTTCAGGTGCTCAACCAAGTGCTTTTTAAAGGTTGTAAGGTTTCCTAGCTCAACCAACTTCTCAGGCAGTACACCTCATCACTCTCTTGGTGAAAGTGATTTTCCTCAAATCTCATCTCAACCCCCTGTCTTTCACTTAAAGATTATGCCACCTAGCTATTGACCTTTGAACTAAGGGAACTGCTGCTCTCTATTCACCTTGCCTATTACCCTCATAACCTTACAAAACTCTATTAAGTCTTTGTATCCTTATCTCCTTGCACTCTCACAGTTCTGGAAAAAATACAACATTGTATACACCTCACACTGTGCTCCAGCAAATGTGATTTTTTTTTCAATATAACTGCAGGATCACTTTGCCTTATCTCCCTGGATTAAAGCACCATCTTTCTTTTTTAAGTCCACAGTCCAAAAATAAAAAGATATGGACTTTACAATATCCATAAACATCCATTCACTCCATTACTGATACTCAGTAGTAGCACTGTGTTCTATTTACGAGGTGCACTGCAGGATTTCACCAAAGGTCCTTAGACAGGACCTTCCAAACCTATAGCCACTTCTAGAAGGCGAAGGATAAGGATTAGGACAGCAGATACATGGGGACAGCATCACCGGCAAGTTCCCTATAAGCCATACAACATTCTGCCTTGAAGTTTTATTAGTGTTATTCAGTCAAAGATCGTTAGAAATAGAGAATGTGAGATGGCAGATGCTGGAGATCAGAGTTGAGTGTGGTGCTGGAAAAGCACAGCAGGTCAGGCAGCATCCAAGGAGCAGGAGAATTGACGTTTCAGGCCAGAGCATTAGAAATTGGACTTTTAGCCCATCAGGTCTGCTCCACCTTTCAGTGAGATCACAAATGATCTAATAATCTTCAACTCCACTATCCTGCCTTTCCTTTTGATTTATTTATGATTAAAAATCTGTCTATCTTAGCCCTGCGTATACTTAACAACCCAGTGGCTTGACTACTATCTGTGGTAACTGGAGTGATTGTAACGAGCTAAGCCACTGGACATCATAGAATATGAGTTCCCTGATTTGAGCTGTTAATCGGGCCCAATCAGGGAGATCTGGCTGATAGAAAAGGGTGAATGTCAGGGATATAGATGTTCTGAATACTGACTCAGTAAGAAACAGTACTGCTGTCAAAGGCTATGCATCTGGAAATAAAAAAGTGATTGATGATGGGATACTGGCCTCTGAAGAGTTAATTCATTGGCGATGAAGGTAAAACCTGATCCTGAAGAAACTCGCTCACAACAGTTGGGTGTAAAAACGTTTTAACATGATGTCTTTGTTGGGAAGCTTGGCGTATTGGATCCTACTATTGAGGACCAGGCCCAGTCACCCTGGAAAGAACGGGGTATTTTTTTTCTGGGCAAATGACATTATAGCAGATGAAAAACAAGTAATTCTTCTGAAAGCCTGGTGTTACGACACGGGGTAAACCCTCCTGCTTAATTTAAACTAGCAACACAGAAAAGATTTATCCCGTGCAATAATCTGTGAAAATTCAAGAGGCCAAGAACTATTTAAAGTAAACATTAACCACTTGATTTCTTAAAGTATAACAGAGAATAATTAGCTAACAACTATTTACAGCTCCTTCCTCTAAACAATCGTTTATCTTCCCTTCTATAGTACTAGTCCAATAAAACCCCCGAGTGAAATTTACCAAAAAATTCAAATTTCAAAACCAGCCAGCTGTCAATCTGCTCTTGGTATCTTCCTGTGTAGATTTTTTTCTTCTTAGGGATTTCTGTTTGACAGGTCACTGATCGATAAAGGTACCTTTAAGAGAGCTGTGTTTTGGGCAGTCTGTACATGCTGGTGGCTTGGCAGTTCTCTCTCAATTGTTCACGTTTTCCTGGTCTTATACCCCCAGAGCTTCAGATTATGTCATTGGTTTTTAATTTTGTCAGTATGCTAAATTCAAACTTCGTTGGAGTTTGGTATTTTTTGGGAGTATAATTTAAACTGATTGGCCAACTTTAAATTTGTTTTTGTCTCCAGGCAACCAGCTACAGTTAGCTGTTTCAACCAAATGTTACATTGTTACCTTGTTCAGAACACTTTGTGCTGTCAGGTAGTGTAACTTTCTTAAAGGGGCAGTATGCCCACATCTTCATAACACTGTGGAGTTGCAGCTTTTTCTGTCATTAAGAGACTAAATATTTCTGAGGTACCAGATACTAAAACCATTCCACAATTGATTGACATAGTTAAGGAATATTACGATCCCAAGCCTCCTTTAATTCTGAGATACCATTGCTTTTACTTGCCAATTCGAGAACCAGGGGAATCCATTTTAGGGTATTTGACTAGGTTAAGACAGCTGACTGAAGTCTGTGAATTTGATTTAGCCTTTAATGAGATGCTTAGGAAGATGCGTTCTTCCTCCAGGCGTCGGGCAGCGAGGGACTGGCAGTGCAGGAGACCCAGGACCTGCATGTCCTGGAAGAACGCCTTATCTTCTGCCTCGGAACACTTCAACCCCAGGGTTTCATTGTGGACTTCACCAGTTTCTCATTTCCCCTCCCCTACCTCACCCTAGTTCCAACCTCCCAGCTCAGCACTGTCCCCATGGCCTGTCCTACCTGCCAATCTCCCTTCCCACCCTTCCACTCCACCCTCCTCTCTGACCTATCACCCCCATCCCCATCCATCTATTGTACTCTTTGCTACCTTCTCCCCAGCCCCACCCCCTCTCCCATTTATCTTCCACCCCCGAGGCTCCCAGCCTCATTCCTGATGAAGGGCTCTTGCCCGAAATGTTGATTTTCCTGCTCCTCGGATGCTGCCTGAGGTGCTGTACTTTTCCAGCACCACTCTAATCTTGACTCTGATCTCCAGCATCTGTAGTCCTCACTTTCACCTAAATGCTTAAGAGTCTGTCTAGTACATGGGATTAATGATGTGACAGTGCAGAAACGCCAACTAGCTGAAGCTACAACTGACTTTATCATTGGAACACGTGGCAAATGGAGCCTCTGAGTTGCGATGGAAGCCGACACCCTCACCTGTCTGACTGAGCTTGGGGAATACCACTTAAGTGCAACTGCATAGTCACCCTGAGGAAATACCCTTGTAAGGAGTAACTAGGTCAGCTCACAGCAAAACCACAAAACAAAGCCAAGTCTCAACTAAATAATTACAATCTTCTTCAGGATTCTGCCCAGTAGGACATTGTAATTTGTGTCAATATGCAGATTGGGACAGTAACAGTCTTAAATGGAGTAGGATCTGTATCCAGGAGGGTGTCCAAGAGAGTTCGTACCCTGGGTACTTCACCTGCACCTGGTTTGAAACAGTTAAATTGCTTAGCAACCTCCACACCATGATAAGTGTCTGGTAAAATGGCAGTCTGGTTCAAATGGAGGTCTGTACTGGTGCGGCTGTATCAGTGATCGCAGAACCAGTTTCTACTAAACCCAATCCCTAGCTTAGAGGATTTGTATGGAAAGCTGGCAGGAGGGTTGTCCTTCACAAAGCTTGACATGAGCCATACTTACTTGCAATTGTGTTTAATCCAGGAATCTCAGAAGTATGCAACAGTTAATATCCACAAGAGTCTGTCCCAATATACATTTCATCAGCCTGTTCATTTTGGCAGTGGATGGTGGAGTATATTTTACGAGGTTTACCTTAGGTCACCATTTATGTTGATGACATTCCAACAACAGGAAAAATGAATAAGGTAGACTGGAAGAACCTGGCTATAGTCCTAAAGCATTTCTCCAAAGCAGACAGACCCCTAAGAAGGGAAAAATGTATGTACCGGCTCCTCCCCCAGTGACTGGGCTTCTGGGTCAAAAAGGCTGGGCTACATCTATTGGAAGATAACGTGAGGGTGATCAAGGGTGCCCCAACTCCCATATCTTTCTAGAAGCTCAGGTCATTTCTGGGTCTGTTAAATTATTACGGGAAGTTCTTACATATCCTGGCATCCATCCTGGCACCATTGCGTCAACTCATGAAAAAGGTTAGATTTGGAAATGGTCTCGTAGACAGGCCCTAGCATTGGATGAAATAATCGAACAAACTATCATGCTTTTAGTGATGGCACACTGTGATCCCAAGAATGACATATATTGACATGTAATCTCTCCCATATGGTATCAGGTTAGTTTTAGCTCATTGGTGGTCCCCTGGAGAGAAACGCCCAATAGCTTATGTATTCAGGACTTTGACTAATGCAGAGCATAAAATCACCCAGATAGAGAAAGAAGTCATATTTGGAGTCCGGAGGTTCCACCAATACCTTTATGGGTGAAAATGTGTGATAATCATGAACTCTGCTTAAAGAGGACAAGGCAGTGCCGCCCATAGCTTTGGGCTGCATTCAGTGATGGGCTGTAATGTTGAGTGCTTATGAACACCGTCTGGGAGGCTGAGTACAAATATGGATGCATTGAGCTGTCTTCCATTAGCAAATATATCACCTTTGGTACCCCCAATGGAAAATTCAATCATGACATTGAATTTTCTAGACACATTCCAGTCACAGCTAACAATATCAAACTTTGCTCACAGAAAGATCCAGTCCTTTCCAAATTGAAACAATTGGTACTAATGGGGAAAACCAAAGGGTCATCGCAGCTAGAATTGAAAACATTTTTGGACATAGAGAGACCTGCTCATGGTAGAGGACGGTATATTGTTATGGGGAACAAGAGTGAATGTCCCAAGCAAAGGTTGCCATCAAACACTGGCTGAATTCCACCAGGATCATCCATGGGCCTCCAAAATGTAAATGTTGATAAGGAGTTGTGTCTGGTGGGCAAGCTTGAACGCAGATATAGCTGTGTTGGTGGGACAATGCCCAGAGATTAAATTGACCTCCAGCAGCTTCCCTGCACCCATGGGAATGGATGGATAACCTTGGACCAAGTTCCATGTCGACTATGGAGGAGGTCCTGTCATGGTTTCAATTATTTTTGTCATTATAAAAGCCCATTCAAAGTGGCTGGTTGTGCTGGAGTCCACTCATCAAACAGTGAGCAATGATAGAAAAATTGGGCAAACCCTTTGTAACATGTGGAGTCTTGGAAGTATTGGTCACAGATAATGGGTCCTCGGTTATCAGCAGAGACTTTAGTTACTTCTTAATCTGTGATTCTATGATTAAATTTAATGGGAATTCAAAATTCTAGGATTGTTCCATCCCACCCATCATCCAATAACCTGTCAGAAAGAATGGGTCAAACTTTGAAGGCTGGACTGATGAAGCAGCCAATAGTCCCACTAGATATCACATTGTCATGGTTCTTGTTGATTATAGTACCACCCCCTGCAGCTACAGGAATAGCACCAACAGAGTTGGTAATGGGAAGAAACCACCCCACCAGGCTAAATCTGATATTCCCATAGATGGGGGAGGGTGAAACAGCATCAATGCTGAACCCAAGACTTCACCAAACAAGAGGGACAGTTTGATACAAGGGACAAAATTCAGGGCACGAATCAGGAAAATGGCTCCACATGGTCAGAGGATTGACCGATGTGAACTTATAAAATTTGGGTTGGTGTGACTGTCCTGAATAAGCATGTGGAGTATTTGAAAGCTGCAAATTCTCAGACTGTATGGGAGCACACCTTACCCTGCCCCTAGGAGCCTTCAGAAATACTCCAGGGACTCATTGATTTACCGTCTCCATCAAACATCGCTGAGTCCTCTGAATCAGAGATGGACATGATGGAAGTAGCCACCATGACACTTCTCCCTCTGGAAGAAGGGAGAGAAAGTGTAGCAGGGCACTCCAGGCACAAGAGGCAAGCTTGCATTCATTACACACCCCCTCGATCGCATTCCAAGTTAGAGGAACCTGACCTAGCATTGAAAAGAAACAGACTGCACTGTGTTCGTGGACTTGGGGGGGGAGATATCGTGATTGTAATGAGGTCAGCCAGCTGGACATCATAGAGTATGAGTTCCCTATTTGGGGCTGTTAATCTGGTCCAATTAGGGTAAACTGGCTGAGCCACAAGGATACTGGGACCCTGAATGTCTGACTCAGTGAGAGGCTATTGTCAAAGGCTATGCATTTCAAAATAATGATGTTTGGTGATGGGATACTGGCCTCTGAAGAATTATTTCACAAACAAATTCCACAGATTTACTTGCCTCTGAGAGAAGAAATTCTTCTTCATTTCTGTCTTAAATGTGCAATTCCTTATTCTGAGATTATCTTCTCTGATCTTAGACTCTCCCAAAAAAAACCTGTCTGTATCTACCCTGCCAAATCCCCACGGAATCTTGTATGTTTCAATGAGCTTGCCTTTCATTCCTCTAAACACCAGTGAGTAAAGGTGAATCCTACACAATCTCTCCTCCAGACCCAGGCAGCTGACTGAAAATTCTTTGGACAATCTCCAGTGAGAGTAAAAGGACCCAAAACTGTTCATTATATTCCAGTTGTGGTCTGACTCATGACTTGTATAGTTTTAGCAAAATCTCCTTAGGTTTATACTCCATTCCCTTTGAACAAAGGCCAGCATTCATTTACTTTCCTTCTTACCATTGAACCTTGGATGCTAGCTTTTAGTGATTCACAGACAAGGATCCCTCTGCTCTGCAGCTCTTGACAGTCTGTATCCATTATTTAAATAACTTTCAGCTCCTCTATTCTCACTGCCAAAGTGCATAACTGCACATTTCCCACATGACATTCCACCTTCCAGGATTTTACCATTCACTTAACCTGTCTGTGTCCCACTGCAGACTATTTGTGTCATCCTCAGTACTTACCTTCTCCTTTATTTTTGTGTCATCTGCAAATTTGGCGAAAGTGTATGTACTTCCCTCATCCAAGCCATCAATATATAATAAATAAGCATGGCCTCAGCACTGTTCTCTTTGGTACTCCACTTGTTACGGAAATGTCTCCCTTATCTCAACTCCATCTTCTGTTTGTTAGCCAATCCTCTATCCGCACTAACATTATATCCACCTTTTCTCTTTAATTCTGTTTATGACCACCTCAAAGAGTTCTGTTATTTGAAATTCTTTCATGGGATGTGGATGTCTCTGGCTGGTTCAGTATTTATTGCCTGTCCCTAACTGCTGATCTGATGACACTGCTTCACCCTGATTGGCTGAAGGGAGAGAGAGAAGTCACAGTCTTCTGACCTAAGGGCCTGCCTTAGTCTCACTCCATTTAATCTGCTGGATGGTTAAGGGAGGAGCTGTTAGTTTTCTGAGGTGTTCTTCTATCATTAAATCAGATGGCTTTTTGGAACAATAAATGAAAGTGGTTACGCAATCGTCATTAGACCAGCTTTTTATTCCAGACATTATTGAACTAACGTTTCACCATCTGCCATGGTTTTGAACCCATCTGCACAGAGTATTAGCCTATGGATCTGGATCACTGGTACAGTGACATCACCTGCACCTACTGAGCTTTTCCAGTGTCACTCTAATCTAGACATCACCATTACACCATTACACCCACTGCCTCACTCTGAAACCGCTGGGCTGTATGAAAAAGGGAGGAGAGTGATCAGCGAGGTCGTGTTCCACTGGGTTTACAGCAGGAGATCAGAGTAATCCCGCCCTGACATACTCATCTGGTGGATCAACAAGTGGGCTCACCAGTAGATCAACTGGACTCCCATTCTAGACCCAACAAATCTCTATATACCCAACAAATCCCTCGGTCCTTCATAAATCACCTTCTGACGGAATGTTGGGAAATGCCATTGATAATCACATCCCATAATCGGATGAAGGAATGAAGAGGGGTTTCCAATATAATTGGCACTGACAAAGTTACCTTGATATAAGACGGTATGTCTAATTAAGAGTGGACTAGTTACTGATATTATTCACAATGCCTGGATTTCATGTGTTTGTAGAACTACGAGGTGACAACAGATTATGATGCTGCTGTGGTTGACCACTGTCTGAATTCCCTGGAGTGGGCTTGTCGAATGCTGCCCTTCGCTAGGTTCATGAATGTGGAGGAGTTGGTACAGGACATCATCCTCAGCTTGGTTAGTGAGCTGCCTCCAATCAGAAAGGTAAGAACAACATCAGAAAAACAATGTGCTCAGTTACAGTAGGCAACTGGGAAAGGAGGGAAGATGCTGAGGTGAGGGCAGAGGCTAGGATTGCAGAACATAACCATCATCCCATCATGTTCAACACATTACTATTGGGAGGCTTGACCAGAAATTGAACTGGACCAGCCAAATAAATACCGAGCAGAAACTGAGAGTTCTGAGTCAAGTCGCTCACCTTTTTTTCATTCCTGAGATGTGGATATCTCTGGCCAGGCCAGTATTTCTTGCCCATCCTTCATTGCCCAAAGGGCAGTTAAGAGTCACATTGCTGTGGGTCTGGAGTCACGTGTAGGCCTGACCAGATAAGGATGGCAGTTTCCTTCCCTGAAGGACATTGGTAATCAGAAAGCAACAATCAACGGTGATTACATGGTGACTATTAGAGCACTGTTTCATCCCCGATTTTATTGAGTTCAGATTTCACCACTTGTCATGATAGGCTATGAACCCATGTCCCCAGAGCATTGGCCTGGTGGGTCTGGACTACTAGGAGAAAGTGAGGACTGCAGATACTGGAGACCAGAGTTGAAAAATGTGATGCTGGAAAAACACAGCAGGCCAGGCAGCATCCGAGGAGCAGGGGAATCGACATTTCGGGCATAAGCCCTTCTTCAGGAATCGGGGCTGGATTATTAGTCCAGTGACATTAATGCCACCACATCCCAAAGCCTGTCCACCATCTACAAGGCACAAGTCAGGATTGTGATGGAATACACCCCATTTGCCTTGATGGGGGCTGCTCCAGCACACCAAAAAAACAAGTTGACTGGCATCCCTTCCATCACTTTAAATTTCATTCACTCCACCACCGACGCTCAGTAGCAGCACTGTGTACCATCTACACTGCAGCCATTCACCAAGCTCTTCTCACAGCACCTTCCAAACCCACGGCCACTTCCATCTAGAAGGACAAGGACAGCAGATACATGGGAACACCACCCCCTGCAAGTTCCCCTCTTAGCCACTCCCCATCCTGATTTGGAAATTTATTTCTTCAGTGTCGCTAGGTCAGAATTCTGGAATTCCCTCCTTAAGGCCACTGTGGGTCTACCTGGAGCACGTGGATCTTCCTATAGCAGTTCAATAAGACAGCTGACTACCACCTTCTCAAGGGCAACTGGGGATGAGCAATAAATGTTGGCCCAGCCAGAAACACCCTCATTCCAGAAAATACTGGAATGAACATGGTGGTGGCGGAGTGCATGGGAATGATTCTAGCTGTATTACTATTGGGTATTTTGCAGCATGCTCTGTTTGAGCTGACCTTACTGCGGTGTGCCCTGTTTATTGTAGGTTGCTGAGATCTTGGTCAAGGCCTTTCCTGATGTGGAAGACGTTCGAGTGCCTCTCAGGGATAAATATCACTCACTGCAGCATCACCTACGTCACAGCACAGTACGAGGTGAGATAGTGCAGCCTGGGTAATCCAGCCTCACTGTCAATGTTCTCTTATACACACGAGTGGAGCGTGAGTGAGTCCTCCTTTGGAATGGTTGATGGGGTCTAGTGAGTCTCCTGACAGTGGTAAGAGTCCAGGCATGGTGGGACCTAACGTAGACCTCCTGGTCCAAAGGTGTGGACACTGCCATGACAACACCAGAGCTCAGACAGCTGAGTGATAAAAATCTGAAATAGACAGGAGGCTAGAAACAAAGCAATACAGTAGGCAGAGAGTTTAATGCTGAAAAGATTTCTGAGATTGAGAGAGGAAGCCAGGGAAGAGTTTCACAACTGAATGAGAATTCCAAAATACCAAATGTTATACTTTTTGCTAATTTTTATAATGATTATCACAGCATATACAGACTTGTTAATTGAACCTTGGTGGGAGAGGAAGCATTTATAAAGAATCATTTAGGACAAAATTAAAATCATTTGGGCAAATATAGGTTAGTTAAAGAAGCCAGCAGAAACCTGTCACAGCAAGTTGTTGGAGGTGATGATAAAATGTAGCTTCATGGACAGTTAGCGAGGCAGACATTGATTAGGGATAGTCAGCGTGGTTTTGTGTAAGGAAAATCATGTCTCACAAATGTGATTGAGTTTTTTGAGGCAGTTTTCAAAAAGATTGGTGATGGCAGAACAATAGACATTGTTTATTTGGATTTTAGTAAAGCCTTCGACAAGGTTCCACGTGGCGGACTAATTAATAAAGTTGCTCACATGGGATTCAGGGTGTGCTTGCCCATTGGGTACATAATTGGCTTAACAACGGGAGACAGAGAGTAGTGATGGAGGGATACGTTTCAGACTGGAGGCCTGTCAGCAATGGTGTTCCACAGGGATCAGTGCTGGGACCTCTTTTGTTTGTCATTTATCTAAATGATTTGGATGAGAATATAGAAGGAATGATTAGTATATTTGCAGATGACACCAAAATTGGTGGCATGGTAGACAATGAGGAAGGTTTCTAAGATAACAAAGGGATCTTCACCTCTTTAAGTATAACTGTTTAAAACACTTACCACAGGCATCAGGGCCTCCATTTGCTGAGAGGTGTGAGGGAGGAGTGAAGGACTGCTGGGAAGGTGAGCGTAAAACATTTCTTTTTGAAAAGAGCGACAAGGAGAAAGGGCAGAGAGAAATTAGGGCTGCTGGGAATTTTTTAAGTGGGTGAGATCTAAACCCGAGACCCAACACGTAGGCCCTCCTCTAACCTTACTAAGAGTCAGTAAGTTTTCAGGTTTCTCATTGTTTTTTCTTCTCTTCCTTTGTTTAGTTCTGTGTGAGCTTTCAGAGTAACGGGTTATGGACGTTAGGGCAGTTGCATGTTCCTCCTACAGAATGTGGCAGGTGAGAGACACTTCACATGTCTCTGCCGACTACATCTATGGGAAGTACACCCAACTCCTGCTCCTCGAAAACCGAGTTAGGGAACGGGGGCTGCAGCTGGATAAACTACGGACCATCCGGGCGGCTGAGGGGGAAATTGAGAGGATGTCCATGGAGGTGGTCACTCCCTAGACACAGGATAAGGACAATTGGGTTACTGTCGGGGGAGGGAAGTGGGGAAAGGGAACCAACGGTCAGAGCAGGGATCCCCTGTGGCCGTTCCCCTCAGCAATAAGTTTACCGTTTTGGATACTGCTGGTGGGGACAGCCTACCAGGGGAAAGCCATAGTTGTCAGGTCTCTGGCACTGAGCCTGGCACTGTGGCTCAGAAGGGAATGGGGGGGAAATAGAAAAGCGCTAGTGGTAGGGGACTCAATAGTTAGATGGATTGACAGGAGATTTTGTGGTCAGGAACGGGACTCCCAGAAGGTATGTTGCCTCGTTGGTTCCAGGGTCCGGGATGTCGCCAATCGGGTTTACAGGACTCTGAAGGGGGAGGGGGAACAGCCAGAAATCGTGGTATATATTAGCATTAACGATATAGCCAGGAAAAGGATTGAGGATCTGAAAAGTGAGTACAGAGAGTTAGGTTGGAAGCTGGAGAGCAGGATGAGTAAAGTAGTGATCTCAGGTTTGCTACCGGTGCCATGAGATAGTGAGATGAGGAACAGTCAGCGAATGCAGCTTAACACGGGGCTGCGAGGCTGGTGCAGGAGGGAGGGCTTCAGATACCTAGACCATTGGGATACCTTCTGGGGAAGGTGGGACCTGTACATGAGGGACGGGTTGCACCTGAACTGGAGGGGCACAAATGTCCTGGGTGGGAGATTTGCTCGTGTGATTCGGGAGGGTTTAAACTAGTTTGGCGGGGGGTGGGAATCGGAGTCACATATCTGAGAGGGGGGTAGTTGTATATGGGGCAGTGATAGGATGTAGTGGATCTATCAGGAAGGTTTCTCACGCGATGAAACAAAGGGATCAGATAAAGTGTGACTGCTTTAATGCAAGGAGTGTCTGAAATAAGAGTGACGAACTTAGAGCATGGATCAGGACTTGGGACTATGATGTTGTGGCCATAACAGAGACGTGGGTTTCACAAGGGCAGGAATGATTGCTTGATGTTCCAGAGTTTAGAACGTTTAAAAAGAACAGGGAGGGTGGAAAAAGAGGAGGGGTGTAGCATTGCTAATCAGAGAGTGCATCGCAGCTACAGAAATGAAGGTTGTTGAGGAAGGTTTGCCTACTGAGTCAGTGTGGCTGGGAGTTAGGGACAGCAAGGGACCAGCCACCACATTAGGAGTTTTCTACAGACCCCTAATAGCAGTAGAGAGATTAAAAACTCACAGACGAGCAGATTTTGGAAAAATGCAGATGAAGCAGGGTGGTTGTTATGGGTGATTTCAACTTTCCCAATATTGACTGGAACCTCTAAGTGCAGATGGTTTGGATGGAGCCGTTTTTGTCAGGTGTGTTCAGGAGGGGTTCCTTACTCAGTATGTAGACAGACCGATGAGGGGAGAGGCCATTTTGGATTTGGTGCTCGGCAACAAGCCAGGACAGGTGTCAGATCTCACGATGGGAGAACACTATGGTGACAGTGATCACAACTGCCTCACGTTTACTACAGCCTTGGAGAGAGAAATGAGCAGTTACCGAGGGAAGATATTTAATTGGGGAAAAGGAAATTATGCTATCAGACAGGAGTTGGGAAGTATAGACTGGGAGCAATTGTTCCACTGAAAGGGCACAGCAGACATGTGGAGACTGTTTAAGGAGCAAGTGATACACGAATTTGTTCGTCTGAGACAGGTAAGAGGGGGTAAGATTAAGGAACCTTGGATCACGCAAACAGAGGAGCTTCTCATCAAAAGGAAGAAGGCAGCTTACGTAAGGTGGAGGAAGCAAGGGTCTAGCACAGCTTTAGAGGGTTACAGGCTTGCTAGAAAGGAGCTCAGAAATGGACTGAGGAGAGCCAGAAGGGGGCATGAAAAAGGCTTGGCAGGAAGGATTAGGGAGAACCCAAAGGCATTTTACTCATATGTGATGAATAAGAGAATGATCAAGGAGAAGGTAGGGCCGGTCAGGGATAGCGGAGGGAACATGTGTGTGGAGTCTGAGCAGATAGGGGAAGCCCTAAATGAGTGTTTTGCTTCAGTTTTCACCAAGGAAAGGGAACGTGTTATAAATGAAAACTTTGAGGAGCTGGGATACAGGCTTGAACAGATCAAGATTGATAAAGTTGATGTGCTGGAAATTTTGGAAAACATTAAGATTGATAAGTCCCCAGGGCCAGACCAAATTTATCCCAGGCTGCTCCGGGAAGTGAGAAAGGAGGTTGCTAAGCCGCTGGCAAGGATCTTTGCCTCCTCACTCTCCACGGGAGTCGTACTGGAGGATTGGAAGGAGGCGTATGTTGTTCCTCTTTTCAAGAAGGGGAATAGGGAAATCCCTGGCAATTACAGACCAGTCAGTCTTACGTCTGTGGTCAGCAAAGTTTTGGAAAGAATTCTGAGGGATAGGATTTATGACTATTTGGCAAAGCATAGTGTGATTAAAGGCAGTCAGCATGGCTTTGTCAGGTCATGCCTCACAAATCTTATTGAGACCTTTGAGGAAGTGACAAGACAGGTCGACGAAGGTTGAGCAGTGGATGTGGTGTATCTGGACTTCAGCAAGGCATTTGATAGGGTTCCCCATGATAGGCTCATTCATAAAGTCAGGAAGTATGGGATACAGGGAGATTTGGCTGTCTGGATTCAGAATTGGTTGGCTGACAGAAGGCAGAGAGTGGTTGTCGATGGAAAGTATTCTGCCTGGAGGTCAGTGTTGAATGGGGTCCTGCAGGGCTCTGTTCTTGGGCCTCTGCTCTTTGTAGTTTTTATAAATGACTTGGATGAGGAGGTTGAGGGGTGAGTTAGTGAAATTGCAGATGACACAAAGGTTGGAGATGTCGTCGATAGTATAGAGGGCTACTGCAGGCTGCAGTGCGACATAGACAGGATGCAGAGCTGGGCTGAGAAATCGCAGATGGAGGTCAACCTGGATAAATGCGAAGTGATGCATTTTGGAAGGTCAAACTCGAATGCTGAATATAGGATTAAAGACAGGATTCTTGGCAGTGTGGAGGAACAGAGAGATCTGGGTGTGCAAGTACATAGATCCCTCAAAGTTGCCACCCAAGTGGATCGGGTTGTTAAGAAAGCATATGGTGTTTTGGCTTTTGTAAACAGGGGGATCGAGTTTAAGAGCCGCGAGGTTTTGCTGCAGCTCTACAAGTCCCTGGTGAGACCACACTTGGAATATCGTGTCCAGTTCTGGTCACCCTACTATAGGAAAGATACAGAGGCTTTGGAGAGGGTGCAAAGAAGGTTTACCAGGATGCTGCCTGGACTGGAGGGCTTGCCTTATGAAGAAAGGTTGAATAAGCTTGGACTTTTCTCACTGGAGAGAAGGGGGAAGAGAGGAGACCTGATCGAGGTGTACAAAATAATGAGAGGAATAGATAGAGTCAATAGCCAGAGACTTTTCCCGAGGGCAGGATTGACTGGTACGAGGGGGTCATAGTTTGAAGATATTAGAAAGAAAGTGTAAAGGAGATATCAGAGGTAGGTTCTTTATGCAGAGGGTTGTGGCTGCATGAAATGTGTTGGCAGCTGTAGTGGTGGAAGCAGAATCATTACGGACATTTAAGTGACTGCTGGACATGCACATGGATAGCAGTGAGTTGAGGGGTGCATAGGTTAGGTTATTATATTTTACATTAGGATTAAATCTCGGCACAACATCATGGGCCAAAGGGCCTGTTCTGTGCTGTCCTTTTCTATGGTCTATGTTCTAAATGGGTCAATGGGCTGAAAAATGGTAGATGGAGTTCAGTCTGGATAAATGTGAGGTATTGCATTCTGGTACAACAAACAAGGGTCAGGCTTATACAGTTAACGGTAGGGCTTTGGTAGTGTTGTAGAACAGAGGGACCTCGAGGTTCAGGGACATAATTCTTTGAAGTTTGCGTCACATATGGACAGGGTGGTTAAAAAGAATTTAGCATGCTCGCCACCAGTCCTTTGAGTATTGGAGTTGGGATGTTATATTGAGGTTGTACAGGACATTGGTGAGGCCTCTTCTGGAACACTGCGTCCAGTTCTGGTCACCCAGTTATAGGAAGGATATTATTAAGCTGGAGAGGGTTGAGGAGAGATTTACCGGCATGTTGCTGAGGATGGAGGGTTTGAGTTATAAAGGAAGGCTGGATTAGCTGGGACTTTGTTCACTGGAGGTTGAGAGGTGACCTGGTAGAAGTTTATAAAATAATGAGGGGTATAAATAGAATTAATGCAGTTGCCTTTTCCCGAGGATGGGGAATTTCAAGACGAAGGAGCACAGTTTTATGGTGATGGGAAAGAGATTTAAAAAAGACAAAAGAGATAAATTTTTTTACACAGAGGATGGTACATGTGAGGAATGACCTTCCTGAGGAAATCATGGGCGTGGATATAATTACAACATTTAAAAGACATTTGGATGGATACATAGAACATAGAACATTACAGCGCAGTACAGGCCCTTCGGCCCTCGATGTTGCGCCGCCCTGTCATACCAATCTGAAGCCCAACTAACCTACACTATTCCATGTACGTCATATGCTTGTCCAATGACGACTTAAATGTACTTAAAGTTGGCGAATCTACTACCATTGCAGGCAAAGCATTCCATACACTTACTACTCTCTGAGTAAAGAAACTACCTCTGACATCTGTCTTATACCTATCTCCCCTCACTTTAAAGTTGTGTCCCCTCATGTTTGCTGTCCCCATACTTGGAAAAAGGCTGTCCCTGTCCACCCTATCTAACCCTCTGATTATCTTATATGTCTCTATTAAGTCACCTCTCAACCTTCTTCTCTCTAATGAGAACAACCCCAAGGCCCTCAGCCTTTCCTCGTAAGACATTCCTTCCATACCAGGCAACATCCTAGTAAATCTCCTCTGCACCCTTTCCAAAGCTTCCACATCCTTCTTATAATGCGGTGACCAGACTGTACACAATACTCCAAGTGTGGCTGCACCAGAGTTTTGTACAGCTGCAGCATAACCTCATGGTTCCAGAACTTGATCCCTCTATGAATAAAAGCTAAAACACTGCATGCCTTCTTAACAAACCTGTCAATCTGGGTGGCAACTTTCAGGGATCTGGTGTACATGGACACCGAGATCTCTCTGCTCATCTGCACTCCCAAGAATCCTACCATTACAGAACATTAATTTCTCCCTCTCCCACCCTTCCAGGCTGAGAGTTCCAGATTCCCATCAGCCTCTAGGTGAGAACATTTTTCCTCACATCCCCTTGAAACCCCTGCACCTTAAATCTATTTCCCTAGTCACTGATCCCTCCAGGAAGTGGAAAGGTTCCTTCCTATCTATCCTATCTATGCCCCTCGTAGTTATGTACATCTCAGTCATGTACATCCTCAGTCTTCTCTGTTCCAAAGAAAACAACCCCCATTCTGTCCAGTCGCTCTTCATTAGTAAAACTGGCAGCATCCTGGTGAATCCTCTCTGTACCTCCTCCAGTGCAATCACATCCTTCCTGTAGTGCGGGGACCAGAAACTACACACAGTCCTCCAGCTGTGGCCTCACCAAAGTCCTCGACAGTGCCTCCCTACTCTTATAATCTACATCACAACTGATATTGCCATCTTAACCACCCTATTAACCTGTCCTGCCACCTTGAGGGATCTGTGGACAAACACCCCAAGATCCCTCTGTTCCTCTGAGCTTCCTGCTGTCCTGTCATTCACTGAGTACTCCCTTGTCTTGTTCCTTCTTCCAAAGTGCATCCCCTCCCATTTCTCAGGGTTTAATTCCATCTGCCTCTGATCTGCCTACCTGACCAATCCGTTTCTATCCTCCTGTAATCTAACACCTTCCTCCTCACTGCCAACCACCCGGCCAATCTTTGTGTCATCCACAAACTTACTTCCCATCCCTCCCACATTCCCATCTCCATTGTTTATGAAGATCACAAACAATAAGGGACCCAGCAGTGATCCCTGTGGGACCCCACTGCACCCCGGGCTCCAGTCACACAAACAGCCTCCTGCCACCACCCTCTGTCTCCTGACACTAAGCCAGCTTTGGGTCCATCTTGCCCAGTGACCCTGGATCCCATGAGCTTTTACCTTCTGTATCCGTTTCCCGTGTGAGACCTTGTCAAAGGTTCTGCCAAAACCATATAAGCTAACTCCACTGCTCTACCCTCATCTAAACACTTGGTCACCTCCTTGAAACATTTAACAGATTTGTTAGGCATGACCTCTCTCTGACAAAGCCATGCTGGCACTATTCCTGACCAAACTTTGCCTCTCCAAGTGGGGATGACCTCTTTCCTTGAGAACATTCCCCAATTCTCTTAACACTGGACACTGGACTAGTTGGTCTGTAACTCCCTGGTTTACCTTTACCACCCTTCTTATACAGTGGAACCACATTAATTGTCCTCCAGTCCTCTGGCACCTCCGCTGTGGCCAGAGAGAAATTAAATATTTGGGTCCAAGCCCCTGTGATTTCCTCCCTCATTTCCCACAGCAGCCAGGGATACAATTCATCCAGACTTGGGAATTTATCCACCTTTAAATCTCACAAAACCTCCAAGATAATAAGACCATAAGACATCGGAGTAGAATTCGGTCGTTTGGCCCATTGAGTTTGCTTCACCATTTGATCATGGCTGATCTGCATCTCAATCCCATTCTTCTGCCTTTATGCTGTAACCCTTGATCCCCTCAAGAACCTATCCAACTCTGTCTGGAATTACTCAATACCTTGGCCTGCACAACCCTGTGTGGCAATCAATTCCACAGATTCCCCACCTTCTGGCTGAAGAAATTCCTCCTCATCTCAGTTCTAAAGGATCCCTTCACTCTGAGGCTGTGCCCTTGGCTCCCAATCTCTCCCAACATATTGTCCACATCCACTGTGTCCGGGCTTCTCAATACCCTATAAGTTTCAATCAAATCCCCCAATATCCCCTAAACTCCATTGAGTACAGCCACAGAGTCCTCAACTGCTCTTCATATGATAAGCCCTTCATACTCAGGATCATTCATGTCAACCTCCTCTCGACCCCCTGTCTGATAAAGCCTCAGCAGTACACCACTGCTTGTGTAGCCCAGCCCTCTTGAATTGAAAATGAAAATAGCGTTTGTCTTCCTAACTGCCAACTGAACATGCAGGTTAACCTTAACAGAATTCTGAACCAGGACTCTTAAGTCTCTTTGTGCTTCAAATTTCTGAAGCCTTCTCCCTTTAAAAAGTCATCTTCATCACTATTCTTCCTACCAAGTGCATAACCTCACACTTTGCCACATTGTGTCCCATTTTCCCACTCTCCTAGCCTGCCCAAGCATATTCTGCAGCCTCCCCACTTCTTCAACACTACTTGTCCTTTCACTTATCATCACGTCATCTGCAGACTGAGCATCAATGCCCTCAGTTCCTTCATCCATATCATTAATGTGCAATGTGAATAGTTCTGGTCCCAAGGCGGGCCGGTGCAGACCTCCACTAGTCACTGGCCACTGGCTCTATCTGAGCCAGTATAGTGCCCCTCACTCCATGGGCTCTGATCTTATTTTGCAGCCACTGTGGTGCACCTTGTGAAAGGCCTCCTGGCCTTCTCACTCCTGATACTAATCTGCTGAAAAACCTCACATTCCACCTTCTCAAATTCTGTTATCGCATCTACCTGCTCTCGAGGAAAGACAGATGTGAAGTGCTCATTTAGCACTGTATCAGTGTCCTACGGCTTTTCTCTCTCTCTCTCTCTCTCTCTCACACACACACACGCACTCTCTCTCACACACACACACACAGCCCTGAGGTGCTAATGGGCCCTACTCTTTCTCTGGGCGTTCTCTTCCACTTGATATACTCACAGAATATTTGGAATTCTCCCTAATCTCGCCCACGAGTATTTTTTTATGTTCTCTCTTTGCTCTCCTAATTGCCTTCTGAAGTTTCTTCCTGCACTGCTGTCAGGGGCCCATTGTTTTTCTCCCTTTGTACCTTTCATATGTCTCTTTTGATTTTTATCCAGTCCTAATATTCCTTTTCTGGCTTTTTTGAGGGACTGGGTATGTTTTGCGTCAAGAGTGTAGTGCTGGAAAAGCACAGCAGGTCAGGCAGCCTCTGAGGAGCAGGAAAAGCGACGTTTCGGACAAAAGCCCTTCATCAGGAAAATGTTTTGCTCCTACCCTGTTTGCGTGGTGGCAGCTTTCTTGTGATCCACATGCTTGATGGAGGACTGCCTTTGCTACTCAAAATTTGTACATCATGGGGCCTGATCTCGCGTTGACCATGCCTCATACCCATGCAGGGCCATTTCTGTGGTTTCAACACCAAACTTCATCCCCTGAGGTAAACTGCCTCTCTCGCTTAGAGGAGTCTTGTGTTTGACATTGGCGTCTCTGATGTCGTTTCACCCTCCCACCCCAGAACCGGCAAGATCAGTTTTAACGTGTTGTGGACACTTCTCCCCATTAGCAACTCTGCTGGAGAAATCCCTGCAGTAGCATGAGGGATGGAGATATAATCAAACAGGAATGAAGCTGTAGGCTGTTTCTTTAAGCCTGCCTTCAAAGTTTGGACTGCTCTTTCTGCCAGACCATTGGATGATGGATGGTAATGATCTGTCCTTACGTGCCAAATCCATTTGACTTTAGGAAATACTTGAATTCCCTGCTGACAAGTGATGGCCTGTTGTCTGTGACCAACACTTCCCGAATCCTGTGTCTTGCAAAAGATGCACATAGCTTTTCTGTCATCATCTCCGTGTTTGATGAATGAATTCTAGCCACGTCCAGTCACTTTCAGTGGGTGTCCACAATGACTAAGAATCTTGAACCTATGATGTCAACATGTAACCTAATACAGGTTTCCTCGGCCATTCCCATGAATGTGAAGCAGCTGCTAGTGGTAGTGTTTGTCCTTGATGGCACTCTGGGCACGACCCCCACCAATGTGGCTGTTTTGGCGTCCAATCCCTGGCTACCAGACATAATGTCTTGCCAACATGTTCATTTTAGCCACGCCTGGATGACCCTGTCGGAGTATCAGTGCCAACCTTTGTGCAGGACAATCGCTCCTGCTCCCCATAATAACGTGCCGTCGTGTACTGTGATCTGGTCTCACTGGGTCCAGAAAGGTTTCAGTTCTGATTGTGATGACCCTCTTGTTTCTCCCATCACCACCAGCTTTTTCAGTTTTGCCAGGACTAGATCTTTTTGCGTCCACAGTCTTATATTGTCAGCGGTGACTGGAAGGGTGTTCAAAATGTTTAAAACCAGAATGGACTCTTCCCATGGTGGTACTACAGTGGTGTTGTGTCAGTGGGAGGCAGCTCAGGGCATCCACATTTGCCACTTGGCCTCCAGGACAGTGTTCCAACTAATAATTGTATGCACTTGGAATGAGAGCCCGCCCCCGCCCCCGAATTCAACCTGAAGCTATGGGCAGCAATGCCTTGTCCTCTTTGAGCAGTGTTAACAGAGATTTGTTTTGTTACTATGACATATTCCCATTTGTAAAGGTATTGGTGGAACTTTGTCACACCAAAGATGACTGCTAAACCTTCCTTCTCTATCTGGGTGTATTTGTGCTCTGCATCAGCCAAAGTCCAGGAAACATACACTATTGGGCATTCCATTAAACTATTTAGTACAGAACGTAGAACGCAGTACAGGCCCTTCGGCCCTCGATGTTGTGCTGACCTGTGGAACAAATCTGAAGCCCATCTATCCTACACTATTCCACTTTCATCCATATGTTTATCCAATGACCATTCAAATACCCTTAAAGTTGTTGAGTCTACTACTGTTGCAGTCAGTGCATTCCGCCCCCCTACTACTCTCTGTGTAAAGAAACAGCCTCTGACATCTGTCCTATATCTATCACCCCTCAATTTAAAGCAATGTCCCCTTGTGCTAGCCATCACCATCCAAGGAAAAAGGCTGTCCCTGTCCACCCTATCTAACCCTCTGAGTATCTTTTATGTCTCAATTAAGTCACCTCTCAACCTTCTTCTGACAAAAACAGCCTCAAGACCTTCACCCTTTCCTCGTAAGACCTTCCCTCCATACTAGGCCACTTCCTAGTAAATCTCCTCTGCCAATGTTTCCATATCCTTCCTATAACGCAGTGACCAGAACTGTACACAATACTCCAAGTGCGGCCACACCTGAGTTTTGTACAGCTGCAGCATAACCTCATGGTTCCGAAGCTCAATCCCTCTACCAATAAAAGCTAACACACTGTATACCTTCTTAACAACCCTATCAACCTGGGTGGCAACTTTCGGGGATCTATGTACCTGGACACCGAGATCCCTCTGCTCATCTTACCATTAGCCCAGTAGTCTGCATTCCAGTTACTCCTTCCAAAGTGAATCACCTCACACTTTTCCACATTAAACTCCATTTGTCACCTCTCAGCCCAGCTCTGCAGCTTATCTATGTCTCTCTGTAACCTACAACATCCTTCATCACTATCCACAACTCCACCGACCTTAGTGTCGTCTGCAAATTTACTAACCCATCCTTCTATGCCCTTGTCCAGGTCATTTATAAAAATGACACACAGCAGTGGCCCCAAAACAGATCCTTGTGGTACACACAAGTAACTGAGCTCCAGGATGAACATTTCCCATCAACCACCACCCTCTGTCTTCTTTCAGCTAGCCAATGTCTGATCCAAACTGCTAAATACCCTCAATCCCTTGCCTCTGTATTTTGTGCAATAGCCTACCGTGGGGAACCTTACAAATGCCTTACTGGAATCCATATACACCACATCAACCATTTTATACAACAAACGAAGAAAATTTACAGCCCAGGAACAGGCCCTTCGGCCCTCCAATCCTGATCCGATCCAAATGTACTGTCTAAACCTGTCGGTCAATTCCTAAGCATCTGTATCCCTCTGCTCCCCACCTACTCCTGCATCTGTCCAGACGCATCTTAAATGAATCTACCGTGCCTGTCTCTACCACCTCTGCTGGCAACGTTTCCAGACACCCACCACCCTCATCCATCTGTGTGTTCACCATCTCAAAGAACTCAAAAAGGTTAGTGAGGCACGACTTACCCTTCACAAGACTGTGTTGACTATCCCTAATCATCTTATTCCTTTCTAGATGATTATAAATCCTAACTCTTATAACCTTTTGCTTTTGTGAGCCAATGCAACTCCGATACTGTATGGTGAGGCATCACATCGTCAGCACCAGCTCTTGCTTTGAATCATAGTGTGCAACACCCTCGCTGGTTGCTGTTTCTTCACTTTCTGAAAGGCTATGTTCTTGGCTGTGAGACCATTTCCAAGGCTGACCCCCTTTTAATAGCAGGTGCCAGGGTGGAGGCCAGGTTTCATCTGAACTTTCTGTAATAATTCATCAATCCATGGAAAGACCTAAGCTCTGATACAGACGTTGGAGCTGGGGCAACTTTGATTACCCTCACTTGATTTTGCACTATGTGTAACTCAGTCTTGTCAACTCTGTAGATTATTTTTCCCTCCTAAGGCATATGCCTATCTTGGAGATACAGTGGGCGGCACGGTGGCACAGTGGTTAGCACTGCTGCCTCACAGCGCGAGAGACCCGGGTTCAATTCCCGCCTCAGGCAACTGACTGTGTGGAGTTTGCACGTTCTCCCTGTGTCTGCGTGGGTTTCCTCCGGGTGCTCCGGTTTCCTCCCACAGTCCAAAGATGTGCGGGTCAGGTGAATTGGCCATGTTAAATTGTCCGTAGTGTTGGGTAAGGGGTAAATGTAGGGGTATGGGCGGTTTGCGCTTTGGCGGGTCGGTGTGGACTTGTTGGGCCGAAGGGCCTGTTTCCACAGTGTAAAGTAATCTAATCTAATCTAATCTTAGGATAATGTCCAAGTTCTCTAAGTGCTCTTTATTTATCATTCCTGTTATTAGCTTGTTATCCACATAAATAGCGACCTGGGGTGGCACAGGCTGATGTTCCCCCAATTAGCAATCTTGTATATTGGTGTAAACCCTTATGGGTATTCATTGTAAAATACTTCTGGGAATGCAAAGGACAATACAGCACAGAAACAGGCCCTTCGGCCCTCCAAGCCTATGCTGACACATTTGCCCTTCCATACTAAAACTGTCTTCCCTTACAGGATCCATATCCCTCTATACCTTTCCTATTCCTGTATTTATCCGGCTGCTTTCTTGAATGCTGCTGTTGTGTCTGCTTCCCCCACCTCCTCAGGCAGCACCTTCCAGGCACTCCCCACCCTTTGTGTAAACTATGTGCCTTGCACATCTCTTTTACTCCCCCCCCCCATCCGATACCTTGAACCTGTATCCCCTTGTAATTGACCTATCCACCCACCCACCCTCCACCTAACCACAGTTGCAGGTAGCTCATGTCCAGCTTTGTGAAGGACAGCCCCCTGCCAGCATTATCTATAAATTCACTATATGAGGGATTGAGTATTTATCCAGATGTGAGAAGCAGTTTATCATTTGTTTAAAATCCCACAAAGGTGAACCAGCCTGTCAGGTTTCACAATCAGTCTGATCAGTGCGACCCATTCCGCAAACTGGTCTGGTTTGATGAGTCCTTTGCTTTCCAGCTTCTTGATTTCTGCTTCTACTTTTGCCCATCAGGCAACTGGCACTGAGCGGTCTTGTAGAATTGTGAAATTGCTTCCAGGTCAACACACACTGTTTTCCATTATTGGTCAGAGCATTGATTACCGGAATTGGGAGGTCACGTTGCGACTGTGCAGGATATTGGTTAGGCCACTTTTGGAATATTGCGTGCAATTCTGGTCTCCCTCCTATTGGAAGGATGTTGTGAAACTTGAAAGGGTTCAGAAAAGATTTACAAGGATATTGCCAGGGTTAGAGGGTTGAGCTATTGAGAGAGGCTGTTTAGGCTGGGGCTGTTTTCCTTGGAGTATCAGAGACTGAGCTGTGAGGTTTATAAAATCATAAGGGTCTTTTCCCTGGGGTGGGGGAGTCCAGAACTAGAGGACGTAGGTTTAGGGTGAGAGGGGAAAGATCTAAAAGAGACCTAAGGGGCAACTTTTTCACACAGAGGGTGGTACATGTATGGAATGAGCTGCCAGAGGAAGTGGTGGAGGCTGGTACAATTGCAACATTTAAAAGGCATCTGGATGGGTCTACGAATAAGAAGGGTTTGGAGGGATATGGGCCGGGTGCTGGCAGGTGGGACTAGATTGGGTGGGATATCTGGTTGGCATGGACGGGTTGGACCGAAGCGTCGGTTTCTGAGCTGTACATCTCTGTGACTCTATGCATAATTGCATTGGTTACTTTGTAGACCTTCCTGAAAAGCTGCTAGGTTTTTAATTTGGACTTCTCTCAGGCAGCCATTTTCATATTGAAAAATGTTGAACCAATCAAGGTGAATCTCTTACAACTAATTTCACCCCATCCGGCTAGGGCTGTGCCTTTTACTACAATCAGTGGGAAGTGAACCAGCTGCTTCTCATACCAGACCAGAACCAAAGTTTTCCCCTCAATCTGTAAAGGTTCCTGGTGCAGGTTCTCAGCCCGGCCAAGGTATGATGCAAACTTAAGGGTTGAATCCAGAGTCTGGACTGATTCTGCAATCACTGATATAACTGCGCAAAAATTGACCTCCATTCAAACTGGGCGACTGTTTGACTGGACATTTATTTTGATTGGCTCTGATTTGGATGTCTCTAAGCAACATAACTGTTGTCAGCCAGATGTGGGTGGACTTTCCAGGGTGTACACTCCCCCTGGATACTGGCCTCTGAGTTCTCTTACTCAGTTTCGATCCACTGGGACTCTTTGCTGTCTGGACTCCACATACTGGCAGCAGCTACAATGGGGTGGCGGCCTGGAGCCTAAAGAAAATGTTTGGCTTTGTTTTGGGGTTTTGTTACGGGCTGACCTAGAGACCCTCTGTTCAGGACATGTACTGAGTGAGGCTATGCAATGGTCTTCGCTTAAATGGTGTTTCCTGAGCTCAGTTGGACTGGGAAGGGTGTCCACTTCCATCGACATACCCTGTAACCCATCTGTTCCTTTTGCTGCTTTTTCCAACGATGAAAGCAGTTGTCGTGCCTGAAGTCCAGTCAGTTAGTAGGCCATTTTGCATGGTGACATCGTTAATCTCTCATTCCAAATGGCATCTCTGCATCTCACTTCGGGTTAAGCCAAAATCACATGCCTCTGCCATTCATCTCAAAATCCCGAATATGGATTCCACTGGTTCTTGTACTGTTTAGTAAAACTGGAAATGTCTCAGAATTAAAGAAGGTTTAGGCTCTTGATGTTTCTTAACTAAAACTGTCAACTCTTGAAAGCTTTCAGTATCTGGTGCCTCTGGAAATGTTAGGTTTCTAATAACTGGAAAAGCTGCAGCTCCACAAGCTGTCAGGAGAATTACTCATTGCTTTTCATCTGCCTGGAAGAAATAACACACTCTTTCCACATACTGTGCCCAATCTTTGATGGCAGGATCGAATGTGTCAAACTTCTTAAGTAAACGCATGATGCCAGTATGCTTTCCCCAACTCAAAGGTGACTATTATGTGCAATCTTCTTCAGGAACGTAAGTGTTTTGCTCTTGGTGCCACTGAAATAATGCCAGAGAGGCCGGTATCCCGTCACCAAGCCCCCCTTTATTTACACGCGAGTAGTACCTGATATTGATCCAGCTTGCTCAGAGCCATCTCTCAAAGTGAACAGAATCTCTGTCAGCCAGGGCTCCCTGACTGAAACAGGTTAATAGGGAACCCGTAAGGCTGACCTTGTTACTATCCCTACAGTAATTAATTTGACTCTACTATGGGTTACTTCCAGATTGAAGGGATAAATCAGAAATATTTGCAGGCTATAAACTAAAAGACTCGTACAAAATTTTTAATAATCATTTTAAGAACTAAATAAACAAAACCAGGGTGTGGGCCAGGTGCTGCATGATGTGGAAGCTGGTGGACCCCATTGTGGTTCAGAGTGACCACATCTGTAGTGAGGGAGGGCATTACCTGGATGCTGTGTTTCAGGAAGCAGTCACACCCCTCAAATAAACGACCATGAATTTGGGCAGTGGTCAGGAACAGGAGGGTGTGACTCTGAGTGAGGCAGGTAGAGGGATCCAGGAGGTAGTGCTGAAGGAGCCTCAGCCCTTGAGCTTGTCTAACAGGTTGGAGATTCTTGCCCCACTGTGTGGGTGAGAGTGAGGACTGTAGGGAGGATGAGCTAACTGACCATAGCACAGTGGCACAGGGAGCCATTCAGGAGTGAGGAGAAAAGAGAAATGTAGTTATAATCAGGGCTAGTATAGTCAGGGGAATAGGGACAGTTCTCTGTGGCCAGGGTTGAGATTCCCAAAGGCTGTATTGCCTGCCTGGTGCCTGGGTTCAGGATCTCTCATCTGGGCTGCAGAGGAACTTGGAGTGGGAGGGAGAAGATCCTGTTGCTGTGGTTCATTTAGGTGTCAATGATATTGGTAGGAAGTGGAAGGAGATTGTAATAAGGGAATATGAGCAGCTAAGGGCTGAATTGAAAATCTGAACCATAAAGGTAATAACTTCTGGATTACTACCTGAGCCATGAGCAGGTTGGCACAGAGTCACCAGATTAAAGAGATCAAAGATTGGTTTGGGAGAGATGGGATTGAATTCATGGGACATTTTTACTCTTACTCACCTCACTGAGTGATCTACATGTCTGCTGTATTTCTCCCTGACTGTTTGGTGGTCTATATACATGCTCAGAATGTGACCACCCCCTTTTTATTCCTGAGCTGTATCCAGAAAAGCAACATTTGAAGACTTTTCAAGATATCACTTGTGTATAGGGAGGCAATGGCCTAGTGGTATTATGTAATAGGTCTCCAAGGAACCTGGGTTTGAATCCTGCGGTGGTAGTTGATAGAATTTAAAATCAATAAAAATCTGAAAAGAAGAACCTAATGATGACTCTGAAACCATTGTTGGTTATCAAGAAAGCCCCATCCAATTCACTTATGTCTCTGAAGGAAGGAAACTGTCATCCTCACCTGGCCTACATGTGATTCCAAACCCACAGCAATATGATTGCCCTCTGGGCGATTAGAACAAAGAGTACAAAGAAAATGTACAGCCCAGGAACAGGCCCTTCGGCCCTCCAAGCCTGAACCGATCCAAATGTACTGTCTAAACCTGTCGCCCAATTCCTAAGCATCTGTGTCCCTCTGCTCCCCACCTACTCCTGCATCTGTCCAGACTCATCTTAAATGAATCTACCGTGCCTGCCTCTACCACCTCTGCTGGCAACACGTTCCAGACACCCACCACCCTCTGTGTGAGGTACTTGCCGCGTGTATTCCCCTTACACTTTCCACCTCTCACCTTGAAAGTGTGGCCTCTCGTTATTGAATCCCTCACCCTGGGAAAAAGCTTGTCTCTATCCACCCGGTCTGTACCCTTCATGATTTTGTAAACCTCAATCAGGTCCCCCCTCAATCTCCTTTTTCCTAATGAAAACGATTCTAACCTACTCAACCTCTCTTCATAGCTAGCACCTTCCATACCAGGCAACATCCTCGTAAACCTTCTCTGCACCCTCTCCAAAGCGCCCACATCCTTTTGGTAATGTGGCGACCAGAACTGTACACAGTATTCTAAATGTGGCCGAACCAATGTCTTGTACAATTTTAAAATGACCTGCCAGCTCTTATACTCAATACCCCGTCCAATGAAGGCAAGCATACTATATGCCTTGTTGACCACTCTATCCACCTGTGCAGCAACCTTCAGGGTACAATGGACCTGCACTCCCAGATCTCTCTGCCCATCAACTTTTCCCAAGGTTTTTCTATTCATTGTATAATTCGCTCTAGAATTAGACTTGCCTAAATACATCACCTCACATTTGTCTGGATTGAAAACCACCTGCCATGTTTCCCGCCCAACTCTCCAGTCTATCTATATCCTCCTATATTCTCTGACAGTCCCTCATACTTTCTGCTACTCCATCTGGATTAGGGATGGGCAATAAATCCTAACTTAGCCAGTGATGTCTTCATCCTGCGAATGAATTTAAAAAATGTCCCTCCTCACTGCAGTTACTGACTCCTTAGTGAATAATGTGACACCACCTCCTGTTTTACACCCTCCCCAAGATCCTTTACCATGGAATGTTGAGTTGCTAGTCCAGGACGCCAGTATACCCTCTATCTGCCTCCTCTCTCTCTGCTGACCCCTGATCCTGGGTATTGGTATATCCTTTATCCTCTCCTTGAATCTCTGAGCATAGGCCTTAGTATACCGTCAAGCCTCCTCCCCCTCCTTGCTGTGTTGATGCTGAAGTAGAGACCACTGCACTGTTAGAGGTGCCACCTTTTGGGATGAGACATTAAATTGAGGTCTCTTTGCTTGCTCAGGAGAATGTAAAGTTTCCATGGCACTA